>NC_044068.1:5558744-5563744 GCF_902167405.1 Gadus morhua
GCATAACTGTGTCTCATCTGTTAGGAATAAGTCAGTATTAGTGTATTTCGGACATACGCAGCCCAAATCCACTTAAAACACTGATAAAAAAACCTTACGATCTATTTTATTAACCCACCAGCACTTACTTTGTAAGGGGTTTATGGGGCATATTCATAATAGGCTCATGACTTGTAAACTAGATCTTCAATAAGGCGATAATAAAATATATCTCTCTATCTATCATCCCTAATTTACAGTGTTGTTACAATACAGTAATCGTATTTTATCTTATTTATCAAGAGCGAAAGAAGTAAAGAGAAAGAGGTTTAGTTATCGTTCATGTAACATAATTATGGGTTTATATCACTCCTTTAAGAGATATATTGTGTTTGGTGATTCTACCGTGGTAAATGAGAGGCATGAGTACGCAGAGGACCTGAGTACAACCTACTGCAGTAATATCCTCACCAGAAGAGGGAGAGCAGGTATCAAACCAGCTCAGGGAAGCTCCACCTTGGATGCTATTAATTTATAGCTTCATCAAATATTTGGAACAGGGTCACAAACCTTCCTTCCTCAACCTCCTAAATACAGCCTGTAAACATTTGACTCGTCAAAGGCAAATATGATGTTTTTCATACTCTTACTGATTTTGGATTTCGGTATTCAAAATTCGGAATGCCGGAATACCATGTCAATGTAATAATAATAATAATAATACATTTAATTTAGAGGCGCCTTTCAAGACACCCAAGGTCACCTTACAGAGCATATAGTCATCATACATTTTTTAAATAAGCAAGACATTGTGGAAAAAATAAATAAATAAATAAAGATAAGCAATAAGAAATTAATAAAACAAAATGTATCAGGATAACTGTTATTTCCTCATTTCTGGTCATTTTTCTGATCGTAATGGCATTCTTATTCAGCCCCTTGTTGCTTCAACCAGATGTATTTTGTCCTAATTCATTCAATATGACTTTATTTAAATAAGATCATATCACAAGGATAGTCAACACTTAAAATATACATTTTAGTCAAATTGAATCGCCATATGTTTATTCATCTGATTACGGTTGGCATTCTCTGTGAGTGTAAAACAAATATCTTATATGTTCTTGCTATGATTTGCCCATATGTATTTTTCAAAAAAACAAATGTGTCAGTTAAAAAACAAGCTGATCCTGTTATAAAGTCACTTTAGATGCCACTTGTTGATATTTACCTCATAATAAAACGAGGCTATATCAATCAAGGCATGTAATCCATGAAATGAAAGCCGGTTTAACACACTTAGAAAAAGTGTGTCTGTATGTGTGTGTGTGTGTGTGTGTGTGTGTGTGTGTGTGTGTGTGTGTGTGTGTGTGTGTGTGTGTGTGTGTGTGTGTGTGCGTGTGTGTGTGTGTGTGTTTGTGTGTGTGTGTGTGTGTGTGTGTGTGTGTGTGTGCATGTCTGTGTCTGCATGCGTGTGTGTGTGTGTTTGTGTGTGTCTGTGCGTGTTTGTGTGCTTGTGTACTTGCGAGCGGCCCCGTCTGTGTGCTGTATGTTTTGTGGGTACACACATTGTCAAGAGGAGACCCCAAATGTTCAACAGACAGAGCTGAGGGTTCACCAGGACACAGACACGCTATTGTTTCATAAGATTTAGGGGGCCGTGATTGTTGTTATGACTATTAATTATGTATGAAGTGTGTTGATATGTGACAGATAGACCCTGGCTCTTGGGGAATGTAGGACACAAAGTTCTGCATAACAATGGTCTCCACATTCATTCTCACACAGCCACAGGCTGGTTACCTCCACAAGGCTATTCTTCGATGAACTACTTTAACTTGCGTTAAATCGTGTCTATGCTTATTTTATGCATCTGCCTTTTTGGAGGGAAAGTAGGCATCTTGTCCCACAATATGGCAGTTATTTCAGGGTTCCTTCTGTTGCATTTAACATCAGATCTGTGCATTACACAGTGAGCCCTGTAATAATATTACTTAATATAATATAATATACTATTTAATATTATTTAATTATATATATGTTATGATATATTTTAATATATTATATTATACATAATTTGATATGATATAATTATGATTGCATAGGTTTTGTAAATGTTTCTGTCAAATGGAAGTATCTCTGATAAGACAAATACAAAGATCTTAGACATGACCAAACAGGTCATTTCTAAGAGTAACAATGACCCATAAGGTCATTGTTACGCCTTTGTAACTGCATGAACCACCCCTCGTACGATTGATTGAATGAAATCAGCAGTGATATTCCACTTTGCTGATGAGTATCAACTCTCAACGCCCCGATAGTTGCAGCGTTTACGTGCAGTGCGGTGAGCTGCGCGGCGCTCCAGACGCGTCTCAAGCGCTCGCCATGCGTCTTACGTTTGTTTATGTTTAGTTTGTCAGCTCATGGCTCATGGCCGGTGATCCCCTGGACGCGCGGTGAAGTGCTGCCGCTCGGGAAAGCCCTGCCCGAGGGGGCGATGGTGGACAAAATGTGCTGTCGTCTTAGCGCAGAGAGGGCGCTTCCAATTATGGTTATTGTTTAACATCCTCAGATGCGTGGAGAGGATTAATGGAGCGCATCTGTGAGGTCCATATGTCCGCTCCTGGGGCCCGGCGCTGCTTAATTAAAAGCAAACGCTGCAGAACGGAGACTTGGGGATTGAAGGAGCTCTCGCGGAGGTTGACTTAATGCTTTTTTTTGTCATTGGATCTCAAGTTTAAATCGCACTTACATTAATTGAACCAGTGTGTCCCTTTTTTTTTCATCTATCGCGATAAGACCATTCATCATGTAGACCGTGTCAGTTTTAACGAACTTATCTCGATATTGATCGATGGTGTCGTTTGAGCCCCATTTGTTATGCATTATTATTGTGGTATTGGGTGTTGTCGGTTTAAATGAGGAAGATGCGATGTTATGCTTAGCTTCAAACATCTCGGATAAAAACCACGGCCCTTAGTCCATAGTCTATACCTGTTCATGTTCTGATACTAGAGACCTTATTAAATGCAATCCCCAAACCCAAACGTATTTTCTTTATTGTTATCTTACTGATTTCTTCCTATGTAGCCATAATGTAGCCTATGTGTAGGCTACAACATGTTTGTTTCAGTATTTCCCTTATTGCACCTAGGCCTATATATTAAAATGTTTAAAAATGTTCAATTTTTCATCCGGGATTATTGAAAGGAGGATTAGTTTGACTCCTCTTTTAAGTTTAAGTTTTGTACAAATGATTTTTTTTTTTTTTTTTGCCCTGCTCTTACATTTTCAAATAGGCCTATCATTTAACATTTTGATTGGAAGAGGCCATCCCCCCCCCCCCCCCAATCAATCAAGTCACCTGCTGTCCTGTATAACTGCCAGACCTGCAAGTGTGTGGGTCAATAGGACTAATTTTGTGTTCAGTAATTTCGTGTCCTGTATAATTGTTGGTCCTGTGGAATTGTTTGTCCAGTAATTGTGTGTCCTTTGTAAGTGTGGGTCCTTTACAATTGTGTGTCCTTTATGTACAATTGTGTTTACTGTGTGTCCTTTATAATCGTGGATCCAGTAGAACTGTGTGTCCTGTATCATGTGTCCGGTAATTTGGGGTCCTGTAGTCCATGTCCAGTAATATGTTTCCTGTATAATTGTGTGTCCGGTAATTTTGGGCCCTATGGCCGCATGTCCTGTATAATTGTGTGTTCTGTAATATTGTGTCATTCTCTGCTAATTGGAGGTCAAATGTGTAACAAAGCATGTCAGCAGCTGCAGCAAAAGTCAGTCCGTAATAAGCAGGCCCGTTGACAGTCAGTCTGGTCTTTAAACGCCTAATTAGACGGATGGTTCCTAACGGCTCCCGTAATCCATGTTGCTGGATGAGCTCAACGTCACCTCCACGTGAGGTGATTGGTTTAATGGTAACCAAATAAATCAATACATTCACTGTGACCGATGGCGCACATAAATGCGTCTTTTGTGGCCAAATTGACTTGTTATTTTGGGGCTGTATCTCATCACAAAGCATATAGGGCCCCTTGTAGGGGCTTATACTTTCAAGCTATTCCACAAAAATAGTTTTGATTTTTTAAATTATTATCTTTAGTTGTTTAAAGTAGTCCTAATTAATTTTTCAAACGATCACGTTGATGTTAATTTCCCAATGTCAAACAGCCACCTAAACTAAAACAGTAACCTTGGCGGGCCCAATGGGCCGCTGTGGCTCCATGGTTCTAAAGTGCGCGTTTAGGGAACAAGAAGTGTTGCCGATGTGCGGTGTGAACCGGCCAGCGGCGGGGCCTGAACCAAGAACCTCCCGTCAATAGAGGGCTGGATTATCCTCCTTCTGAGACGGGATTAACATAACTCACATTCCTGCCTGCCTGCCTTTTTTTAAAAGGGGTCTCTGACCAGCGTTTTATCGCTGGGTTAACCAGACAGCCATACCGAAGGTGGTGTGTTGTGGGATGATGGTGTTTTTTTGTGATGAGATATAGACTAAATATCGCGATACTTTTATTTGGGGAGGGGGGGAATGATGTACACGGACAGACCTGTCATTTGAAATCTTTTATTTATTGTTGTGTGCTCGGCCTCCTCACAGGAGTGTATCCCTCCGCCCAGCATACCCTATTTCAACTAATAGTGTGTATTATAACTTATCATTTAACATTGGAGACATAGAAAATTAAACTATCCAAGTCACAGCTCAGCAAACAGGCATACATGTACACACAGTATCACAGTCTCAAACTTCTAACACAGCAAAAGGAAACGAAACAGGAATGAAATCAAAACAACACATAGGGGGAAACTTGTGTGAGCGCACACGGGACTGATTGTCTTTGTAACTAGTGTCTTATAAACATACTTTATAAATTAAATAGTGCATCCGGGTTCACGACAGAGTTGTCTCCCTCTCACACACACACACACACACACACACGCACACGCACACGCACACGCACTCGCTCTCTCTCTCTCTCTCTCTCTCTCTCTCTCTCTCTCATGCTGTT
>NC_044068.1:5573744-5578744 GCF_902167405.1 Gadus morhua
TACCACCACCACCTCCTCCACCTCTACCACCACCACCTCCTCCACCACTACCACCACCACCTCCTCCACCTCTACCACCACCACCTCCTCCACCTCTACCACCACCACCTCCTCCACCACTACCACCACCACCTCCTCCACCTCTCCCACTACCTCCTCCTTCCCCAACACCATCTCCTCCTCCACCACCCTACCACCGTCTCCTCCACCCTACCACCGTCTCCTCCACCACTACCACCACCATCTCCTCCACCACCACCACTTTTTCCTCAACCATCACCTGCTCCACAACCACCAACACCCCCTCATGTACCGCTACCACCACCTTCTCAAGCACCACCCACCACCTTCTCTGTGTGATTTACAGTGTGATTTGAGGCTTGCAGGGCCCCGGTAATTAGCCCTTCATTGTGAGATAATGGACTTGGTCTTCTTCCTGGTTCCCTGAGCACCATGTGCACAATCACTTCCACCTTCAGAACCACCACGTCATCCAGCTACACCACCATCAGCACCACTTTTACCCCCCCCCCCCCCCCATTTGCTACCGCATCAACAGAGTTCATAAAATAGGATGTTGTTAAACTGATGTTTCATGAAGAAAAATTTAAATCGCACTGAGAATGCACCACCAACCCAAGCCAAGGGCAACCCGGGCAGTTACTGAAACCTGCATCAACAACAACATCTATATGCAGGGATTGCAAAACCAAGTGAGTTATATACCAAGGCAGAATAGAGAAATATAAAAATAAACAACCCAACATAGTGTATCCTTCTTTCCTCATGTGCAATTTAAATAGCAGCCAATGAAAAAGAACCAATCCATCTAAAATAATAATAGCTCAAAGTAAATGTACAATTAACAGGAAGTAATGGCATGTGTAAAAAGCGGAGAGAAAATAATGTGTTCGATGAAATCCAAAGCACATTCCTTCGCGAAGGTCTGATTTCCATATGTATGAGCGTCTTATGAAGAGCCCATTAAGGCTGACCTCTTGTTGTTGAAATGACTAGTTAATGGAGGAAGACGGGAGGCAGTGTTTACAAAATTGCCTACAGATTGAGATAACAAGCCCCCGGGTCGAGGACGAGGAAATAATGGGGGTTCAATTACTACTTGGTGAAATGAGTCGTCGCTGATAACAAAACAATATCTGGGTACTGGAGCCCGCTGGCCAATCACGGGGCTTGTCGGCCCTGGACTCTTTGCTCGGGCCAGGCGTAGAAGCAAAAAAAAAAAGCATGATTTATCCATTTATTATTTGATTTGTTTTTGCATCACACGTGGTCAGCTAGTGGGAGAAATGTAAAAAAAAAACACACAAATACTTTAATAGTTAAATTGTATTTTGCCGGCAAAAGAAAGAAGACATTTTTTTTTTATAAAGCGCACAGTATCTGCCATTGAACATTTCCCCAGCGTGGCAGTTATAACAATTACAAGTGAATCACAATAGCTATCCTTTAGCGCTTAGCATTGCTTGTTCGTAACGAAAAAAAAAAAATGTGATTGTCTCCACCTCCTCCCCCTCCTCCCCCTCCTCCCCCTCCTCCCCCTCCTCCCCATCCCTCATGCAATATTATTGTTTCCTATTGGTCGCATTTAAGCCCTGCTCGCTGGCTCAGCACCCACAAACCTCATACAGCGACACTGAACCCCCTAACAGCCAGCCAGCCAGCCAGCCAGCCAGCCAGCCAGCCAGCCAGCCAGCCAGCAAGCCAGCCAGCAGCCATCCACCCAGCCAGCCTTCTGCTTCGGCTAATCACAGGCCCAATATTTCCATAGCAAGTAATTAGCATCCAGCTTTCATGTATGAAATGGTCGAGGCCAGGGGAAAGGGGCGAGACAGGGAGAGAGGCGCGGCGGAAAACAGAGCGAGAATAAAAGAGCAATTAAGATGTTGGGGGGGCAGCGGAGGACAGACACAGGCACAGTCTGCTACAGTGTGATTTGAGGCTTGCAGGGCCCCGGTAATTAGCCCTTCATTGTGAGATAATGGACTTGGCCGGTCTTCTTCCTGGTTCCCTGAGACACGCGGCCCGACACGACCCCGGACAGTTCAAAGGTCACCATGTGCGGTTTGCCTCTTATATGTGAGCGAGACGGGGTCGCTTGTGTGCGTGGACGTGATTGGTCGGGGATTTTTGTGTGCGTGTGCGTGGTTGGGTGTGTGCGTGCTTGTGTGTGTGTGTGTGTGTGTGTGCAAGTGTGTTCATGCCTTCGCTCGTCTTTCCACGTGTGACTGTAAGGCAAACACCTGGTTGGGAACGCCACAGGCAATGTAAGCGTGAGCGGCCTCAATTGTGGGCGGCGTTACAGTCCCAGACGGCAACTCGCTCGCAGGAGAATCACACATTAGTCGAAGGAAAAACAAATCCATTGCATAAGGTGAGGCCTGCTTTTCGTATTCATCGCAGAGCTTTTGTTTACTTCGTTTTTCTTTTCGGGGCCTTTTCAAAGCCTCCAAAGGCCCAGGGATCCCGCGAAGACTAAGCGGTGGATTATTTCCTTACGGAGGCACTGGAAGTGATCAGTCGGCCGGCCCTATCACTTCCTCCCGCCGCCATCTTCAGAGGAAGCAGTAATCTGTGAACCCTGAATCATAAGCTGTGGGTAAATCGATGTAATACGCGTAATTCGATGAAGCAGTATTTTCCTGGTGAGAGGCAAAATCCTGTTGACTATTCAGGGATTGAATCGTCCAACAGTAATGCCATTAGATCAGTGCCACGGATTCCACAGCAAATGCTGTTTAATTGCCAGTAACCGGCTATTGTTAGGTGACGGGTAAACACTGGCTTGTGGGGGGCTCAGGCGAGGTGGGGCGACGGGGGTGGTGGTGGGGGTGGTGGCTGGGGGGGGGGGTTTGTGAGTAAGAAAGCGTGTGAAAAAGATGGCCCCCTTGGCTTCGGCCAATCACCGTTGAGAGACGGATTTACTTCGGCTGGATGAAGCCTGAGACTCTAAAGTGGCAGAGGCACTGGCTTAGCATAACGTCTTCAAGAGTATAAATGCAGACTAACTCTTTCCTTTTAACGCAGGATTTGTTCAACAATGCGATTTAGAGGGTGCCTTTTCACGGCGGACATTTTTTTTTTGTGTGTTTGTGTGTCGTTGCGAGCGAGGATCACGCGTATGTGCGTTTGCTCGTGTTTATTAGCGAGATTCATTCCCCGGTCTGAGGATTGGTTTCACTCTTGTTTCACTGTTGACCAACACTTTATTGTGTTAGGGTCCCCCCCCCCCCCCTCGAGGTTCGGCCGGCCCACCGCAGCCCGGCCTCGAGCAAACAATAACACATCTTAAGCATCGCATACGCCAGCTTAAACTGTGTACACACACACACACACACACACACACACACACACACACACACGCACACACACACACACACACACACACACACACACACACGCACACACACACACACACACACACACACACACACAGACACAACAACACTTTAGCCTCCGTTCTCTCACACTCTCTCATCCAATCTCTTTGTCTTTCGTCATCCTGGTGGTGTTGCAGTGAAACTCCAGAACCCAGACCTTTTTTGAATCCCCCCCCCCTCCCCCCCCCCCCCTCCCCCCCCCCCCCCCCCCAACCAGAACCTCTGTCTACCCCTTCATGGGAGACGGAGATTGGAAGTGAGAGGTGTGGCGGCTGCTGGCGGCCATGGCGACCATGGCGACCATGGCGGACCTCCTTTGTGCGCCGGAGCCCGGGAGACGAGCGCCGCAGACACGGCAGACGCTGATTGGGTTTGACACTGCGTCCAGCAGGGAGAAGAGAAGCCTTTCTTGCGCTCTGTGCCTCCCTCCTCCCCCCCCCCCCCCTCCCTTCCTCCCTCCTTCCCTCCCTCTCTCCCTCCCTCCCTCCCTCCCTCCCGTTCTCTGCCTCTTTCTTTCTCTCCCTCTCTCCCTCTCTTTCTCTCACCCTATGGAAAAAAAAAGTCAAATGAGAGCCCCTTTGTATGAGGGGTGCCCCCCCCCCCCCCCCCCCCCTCCTCCTTTCTCCTCCTGCTCCCTCCCTCCTCCTCCTCCTCCTCTGTTTTCTTCTCTACCTCCCCCTGGAGCTGTTGAGCGCCTCGCCCTTCTCCTCCTCACTGCTCCATCTCTTTTTCTGCGCTCTCTGTGTTGTTTCCCTCTGTTTTGACTCTCGGGTCTCAATGGAATGAAACTGAGTAACCCCTCTTTTTCAAAGAAAAGTATCCCCCTTTTTTAGGGGGTTCCTCTGCCTTCCTTCTCTCCACTCGTTTCGGCTGACCTTTGTGCCTTCTTGCCGGGCCGATTCTGGCCGAGCATGTCTTAAAACACGAAATAACTTAACGTCCATATCGTGGGGAACCCCAGCGGCTATTTGAGGGATCTTTGTAATCCTGACGCTAAGCACTATGGGATAAATACGGTTCTACTCCTCGTTGCTCCAAAGGAATTGTCAAGTATGAGCGTGTCTGCAGAGGCCAGCATGGTGTCAATACATTCTGCCACACGCAGGTATCAATAATTCACCGTATTAGCCCTAAACCACGGCTCAACACTTAGTGACAAAAGCCTTGCGAGCTATAGGGTGTAACTCTTTGGTGACAATGGAATCTCAATCCTGTTGTCACAACGCGTATAACTAAGTCTTACTGGACGATTCGGCTGCAAGAGGGCTTTAGCCTCTGCTAGTTTCAATAGTACAGAACGGAAAAGATCTTTATTTGCCCTTAAGGAGAATTGGTCCTACACATGCAAAAGTGTAATTTAAGTAAGAACTTAAGGGGTTCTGTTAAGCTTGGTTATGGTCTAATATAAGGAGTCGGATCATTGATGTAATTTTCCCCATCGGACACAATAGGTCACGGGTCAAGTACAGTAAGCTAGACTTTACACTACAGGTCAATAGTACAGGAATCTACACTCTACGCTATAGGTCAAGAGTACAGTAAGCTATTCTTTACACCATAGCACAATAGTACAGTAGGCTACACTTTACACTACAGGTCCAT
>NC_044068.1:5586244-5683744 GCF_902167405.1 Gadus morhua
GATAGTTCTTGGGAGAGTGACAGTTCGGCACCGAGTAGCTAGAGCTGTTCGTTAATGATTATAGAGCAACACTGCCCCCTAGGCATTGGCCGTAGCACAGCAGGACGAGTGGGTACCAACCGTTGTATTATGTCTGGATTACTTTGGGTGGATTGATTTGATTTCGGTGTTGTATTAAGGTAATAGAGCTCAGCTTTAAATCAGAATGGTTTTCATTCCATCTATAAAAAGGGTTTCAGTAACAACTTAATTAGAAAAACGGATACCTTACTTGAAGAGTACACCTTCAAAAAAATTCGATTTTAACAAAAGTGTGGGGTTGGGGGTCCATGTGCAGGGTGTGTGAGTGTGTGTGTTTGTGTGTGTGGGGGGGGGGGGGGGTACTGCTTAAGAATTCAGTTAACAAGTTGTATAAATCATAATTGTTTTGCCTCTTTCTCTAGGGCAGCATGTTGTGTGAGCATTTGTGCGTGCGTTATGTGCATGCGTGCATACTTGTGTTTGTTGTTTTTGTGTGTGTGCGTGTCAGTGTGTTCATGAGAGAGAGAGAGCGCGAGTGAGAGAGACAGACAAGAGAGGCAGAGAGAGTTGTATTTGCATGCTAATCTGAAAGACAGCTATACAGCTCACATAATCCTTTCCACCTGCTCTACAAAAACACCCACTCTGGTGACAGGGGACCTCCAGCCCTCTCTTTGTTACTGTGTCACTCGGCTGGGTGCTGGCACCCCCTGCGTCACCCCTAACCTGGGGGTTTCTCTGCCTGCCTCCTCTACACGCCACTCCACATCGCCCAGTCTGCCACCTAGTGGTGGCTTCGGCTTCGGCTTGCTTAAAGCACTGGCTTAAGGCAGAGGAACGATTCAATTTGTCACCAAGTTGGATAAAAACGATCCCAAATTACGCTGAAAAAAACACAACAGGCCTGTGTTTGATGCACTGACGCCATTTGTTTTGTTATGCGTCTTCTTCTGTCGCTATCGCTTTCTTGAATAGGTCCATGGTCGCTATCCGCTGATGTGTGGTGCTGAGCGGACCTTCTTCGACATTTAGTGGCAATAGATCACATACCAGCGTCAAACAAAGCAAGCTTAAAATACCCTGCACAAAGGAGACCTCTAGTGGCCAAAATACCCCACTACACATAGGTCTGTAAAAAATATATAGTCGTCTCTCCCCAATGTCAATTTCAGATAAATGACGCAACCTATTTTTCTTTGTTGATTAAACGGTCAGTTATTCTCGAGATAAACACTACAATACAAAAAAGATGGTAGGGCTTGGGAATTAGTCTACGTTTGCTAATCGGTATGTTTTTCCGTAGGCTATTCGTTCTGGCCAGACCCGAACAAATATGGACCCCATAATTAAATAGGATCACATTCAACCATGATTTACGCAATGAATGGCTGGATCAGAATAATGAATTAGAACGACGCTATAATACTGTCAGTAAAAAGGCCCCTAAGCAACTATTCGGGAGCCTCACCGGCGGCTCCGTATGATGGGTCACCACTGGTGCCGTAAAGCGCTCCGCCTGGTGTCGCAATGGTGATTGCAGTGACAGCACTTTCCGGCAGCAGGGAAATCGAGGAGAAAGCACTGACAAACGTCGCAAGGGAAACCCTATATTTCCCCGGTAATCGTCGGAGTTACAGGCGGCTCGGCAAAGCAACTTTTATCTCGAGTGTAGATGTTTTTACGTGGTGAATGAAATCACATTTGACGTCTTTTCAAGCGTGAATCTCCACCTTAATGCGGTGGGATGGCTACAGTGCCGACCGGGCCTAACAGTTCATTGCCTGCATCCCCGGCTAAAATTACTCCTCTACCCGGGGATCGGAGCCTGGGTCCGGGGGCGGACGCGTGCGGCTGTGGCGCGGTGGATTTGACCATCGGGGAAGATCAGGGGAGGGAGTCGCAGGTCACTGCGGTCAAACGGTCGATCCAGAAAAAGCAGAAAAACATGCTAGCCCACGCTAGCCCGTCAGCGCTGCACCTCAAAGTGCAACACCCGGAGCAGCAGCAGATGAACGGCTTGGTGAGCCCCGTGGGGCCCGCTGACACCCACAGCCCACACGAACACGTAGATAACCGACCTGACAACCCGAGGCCGTCCGTAGAAAACTGTGACAGCTGCGACGAAGGTACCTCGAGCTACGACAACATCCCCGAGCTCTGCCAACACGAAGGCCACAGCCCCTTTTCAAATAACAGCAGCCACCCCCTCTTGAAAAACAGTAGTATGAATGGGATGCCTTCCATCACCCGAACCGGAGCCTGCCCAAACCTCCCTAAGACGATAGATGCCCCCGGGATTCAGAGGAACGAAGGAGAAGACTGCCACCCTTCGACCCCTGGGCCGTCGGGGGACGGGGAAGGAGACTACCTGGAGGATGGGACCTGTCCCGGGGATGGCTCGTCGAGCGAGCCGCCCGTGGCAGAGCTGGCCCGGCTCGATCTGAAAGGGCCACCGTGCACGGCGATCGAAGACAACCACGGGATTAATTACGTCCGTTACGAGTCCGAGTTACAAATGCCATGGATCATGAGGCTTATTACCAAGGACTTGTCGGAGCCTTATTCCATTTATACATACAGGTACTTCATCCACAACTGGCCGCAGCTTTGTTTTCTGGTGAGTATTTCGCTTAGGTCACTGCTGCCTTGACTTGGCGATTTATTGTGAAATGCGTCGCCATGTTGACACATTGTTTATTATAGGTTAATATTGTTTAAATTGATGCTTAATGATGTTTAAAATGTGTGTTTCCGTACAGTTTAACTGCTACAAGGCATTTGGTAATGGCTGTGCGTGCTATAGTTAAAATATAAGCTATACATATTTTGGTCACCTGTCATACTGAATCACATGAATCTAGTTATAATACCCGGTCTGGCCACACGTGTTCAAACTTATTTAGCTTGCCCATATTTAAAAATACCCCTGTTAGGACTATTAGGACTACCAGGGAATTTATAAAGCCTGCACTCTGCTCAGTTGTCAAGATGGTCCCTAAAGGATATGAACCGTTTAGGGCAGGCTGAGACTTTGGAAATAGTTATTCGAATACACTTGGTTCAACGCTTGCTTTGTTGTTCATCCTTGCATTGTGGAGGGTAGCCTCCTCTACCTCTCTATAACAACATGTGACATCAGCGGAAGTGGCACACTGTATAGATCAGAGAAGGCATTCTCTAAACCAGTTTATCCTCGGTTCTCCCTTGCGTGTGTGTGTTGTGTCCCAATGGCGGTGTTGTCTCTGTGGTTCCCCAGGCCATGGTGGAGCAAGAGTGTGTTGGCGCCATCGTTTGTAAACTGGACATGCACAAGAAGATGTTCCGTCGCGGCTACATCGCCATGCTGGCGGTGGATTCCAAACACCGGAGGAAAAGCATCGGTAAGGCCGCACCACCACCACCACCAAAACGTTCGAGGATCTTCTCTCTGGAAGACTCCGCCATAACCCAATGTACAGGGATGGACACAGAATCATGGTTTGGAAATTTCCCATCCGAAAAATGTCCACTACAGCCGCCACACTACATTCTGTACATTGTGTGCTTTTCTCCGTTGAAATATTCGTAATATTAAATATTGTGTCGCGCTATAGAGGAGGAGGAATCACCCTGCGTACGTTTTCTTCTTAAGAATCTTCCTCAGGTGACTCTTCTACACCGCATGAGGATTTGTTTGTTCTTTTCCCATTGAATGTTGTCGGGCAAAATGTGACGTTTTACATAATGCTGAACCCGCCACTCTGTGCCGCGCCTCAACCGCCCCTTCTTCCTGATTTAACCGGGCCGCCTTGGCAACCCGTTTCTACGCCACAGCCCATTCCCGAAATAGAAAGCGGGAGTTAAAAGTGGAAGTTGACAAACGGGCTGTTTATTATTTTGTCCTCCCCTCCCCACGGTCCCACTTAGCGGGCTCTGCTCAGGCCGACTGGTGTCTGATGTGATTGTTCCTCAGGTACCAACCTGGTGAAGAAGGCCATCTACGCCATGGTGGAGGGGGACTGCGACGAGGTAAGACCCCCTGATGGCTTTGGCACCTAATAGACGCACCGAAAACAGCCTTTATTTTTCTTTGCATGTGAAGGCGGCCAGTCTTATCTATGTTGGTCAGCGATCTTGAGTAAACCCTCAGTAGGCCATTCATTCGTTTTGGGCCGTGTGCCTTTCCCCAAATACACACCTCGCTATTATCTGACACGTCCAGCTGCCACGCTTTAAAACTGACAAATAACTTGCCCACCCAGTTACTCACCTACGTTTTTAAGTGTAGCGGGGAATCATCAAATGTGTGTGAACGGAGAAGCTAGGACTTGGGCATCAAGCAGGCAACGGGCTTCTAACCCAGGACCTTTTTTTTCTTTTCTTTTTTTTTTTTTTATACGAGAGTCGAACACCATAACCGCTAGACTGAGCCGTCCCCTCACGAAGCGTGCAGTGTCTGTCCTGTCCTGAGCACTGTGACGCGGTAGTGAACCTCTGGTTCTCTCTCCCCCCCCCTAGGTCGTCCTGGAGACGGAGATCACCAACAAGTCTGCGCTGAAGCTGTACGAGAACCTGGGCTTTGTCCGGGACAAGCGGCTGTTCAGGTACTACCTGAACGGCGTGGACGCACTGCGGCTCAAACTGTGGCTCCGCTAGACGGACGCCGAGAGGGGGAGAGAGAGGGGGGGGGGACAGCAGGCACCGCTCTTTGTACTGCCTCTCGCCAGCCGCCCCTCGAAAACCGCGCCCCCACCCGTTCACGTTTAGAACACACCTACACGCAAGCGCCCCCCCGCACACGGACACACACACACGCATACACACACACATACGCATACACATACACGCGCAACCATACTCTACACCATACATGTACCTGCGAACAGACAGGAATACTATGCACATAGGTATGCATAGTTACACGCGCAAGGCACACACACACATGCTCCCCCCCCCCTCCCCCCCGGCTGAATTCTTTGTGAACTCGAACTTGTCTGGCGGCCGATCGGATGGAGATCACACGAACGCTTTTTGCCAGAACCGCCCACCGTACCGGCCCCCCGTACATCGGCCCTCCCTACCCCGACCCCCCCTAAATAGTTTTTGAACCTTTTAAAAAATACAAAAAGGAGAAAAAGGAAGGGGGGGGTCAAGTTAAAGGGGGTCTGTGACCCAGCCAGGACGGGATAGATCCTATATCACTACATGACCTGTGACCCGGAAGAGGAAGTTGGGTGTGTCTGTGTCTGTGTCTGTGTGCGTGTGCGTGTGCGTGTGCGTGTGTGTGTGTTTCTGGCACCTTGGGTCTGGAGCGTACAGGACTGGAAGCTGGGGGGAGGGGGGGAGGGGAGGGGAGGTTCGGCCAAGCTGTGCAACGCCAGAGTCGAACAAACGTCGAAGAATGGGGAATGAATTCAGTAACGACATCCAGAACACGCAAGGAAGAGGTGGAGGGTAAAATGGCGGACTCAGAATAAAATATTTGGAGTTTATTTTCTGTTTGTTTCGTTTTCTTTTTTCTTTTTTAACCTTGTCCGTTTTAGATGGGTGACTGAAAAGCATTAGTGTGCGGGATTGTTATGTTTATGCCTGTGTGTGTGTGTGTGTGTTTATCCATTGTTTTGTTTTTTAAAGAAAGTGTTAACCTGTTGCAGTATGCATCTGTAATGCGTCACGTGGTTGGCAACACTCTGTGTCCCGGTGAGTATGAGGGTCTATGTATGTAGATACGTACGTGCGTGAGTGTGCGTGCATGCTGGGGTGACTTAACTTTCTCAGTGTATTTCCCAGCCCCCCCCCCCCCCCCCATCTCCCCGTATGATTTCCTAGCTTGTGTTAAACGAGTGCAGCTGTCGCTTGACGGGCTTGGGTTAGGTTGGGGGGGGGGGGGGGGGGGGGGGGTTTGTTGGTCATGTGATCCCGGCCGAACGCGCTCATGCCAGTAAAGATATGCATGCATCTATTTGAACGGTGGGAGAGTGGATGACTTAAGGGGAGGTATCTACATATGTTTTAATGTACACAAAGGACAACAAACGCAGCCCTGAGTCGCGCGTGTGCGTGTGCGTGCGTGTGCGTGCGTGCGTGTGTGTGTGTGTGTGTGTGTGTGTGTGTGTGTGTTGCTCTGGCTTCGCCTGACTCTGCGGCGGCGTCCTGCTCATATTGTCTCTCAGTAAGCCCCCTCCGGTCTCTAAAGCCCCCGTAGGATGGCGGGTGGGCGGGTTCTCTTATTGTAGTTCGGTTGTTTTCTCCCCAATTGGTCCCCTTTTTCTTTATTCTTTTTTAAAGCTTCAAAATGCACTGCCAGCTCACTGCAGAAATCCCGAGCAGAGGTAAAACTAAATCTGCCGTTTTAGGGTTTGATTTTCGAAAGGCGTAGAGAAGTGTGCCCTGGTGATTGGTTCCATCTGATTTATTATTCTGTTGCTCCTGTTGCAAGTGCCACTCAATCAACCCCCCCCCCCTTCTCCATACTTAGTGTTCCTCTAGGTCATACTTCGTAGTTTTGTCCTCATTTTTGTTTTTATTCCCTCTTAGTTTCGTGGTTGAAAGGACGGCAGTCCGAGCGATCGCCTCCACGGCGGCCTCCTTGTTTCCCTGGGAGGACAGTTAACTGCTAATGATCCTCGAGGCCAACACGCTGGCTCAACAGATGCGCCCAGGCGCCCAGTCTCAGACCTACGTCGGCTATGGGAGAGAGTTAACATTTGCAATTCGCTGTATATTTTTTGCAAAGTAATCATGAACAAAAGGCAGTCGCACTTCTGTTGGCTATTGCAGTTAACGTGTATGTGTCCGAGTTCGCACTAAAATGCACTAACTGGGGAGCCTTCCTCCAATAGGGTGTGGGCCCCCTTTACGTGACAATGCCAATAGATTGAATTCCTCATTTATTTTCCAATTGTCTTTGTTTCCCCCGTTGTACGCGCGTGAATGACGATTGGTGCTGTAGTATGCAGTTGCGGGACAATCAATGTTGTTGTTTTTTGGACAGGAAATGTGTGTTCAGGACACACTAAGGATGCAGTAGGTTCCTTTTTGACACGGCGTTCTGCAGGAAATGCTTCACCTCGCTTTGGCCCACCTCTTAGATACCTTGGTAGATTAGGACGGTCTGAGCCCGCTGCTGATTGATAAACCGTGGGATTAACCTTCCCCTATAGGAAGCTCAGGCATGGCATTTTCTTGTTGAAGATGTATAGCCTAGTGAAAGGCAGTATCGAGAGCCCTGCCGCTCTTGGGTCCCTGGCATGCTAGCAGGACACATAGAGGTGTCAGGCCAATCGTTTTTCAGGGCAGTACTATTAGGCTTTCGGCCCTGGGTGGTCTGGGGTTCTTAGTGGAGGCTGTGGCCTCGCTCGAGACCCTGGTCTCCGCACCGTGTTCTTCCGGCCTACATAGGCCGGACGGATGGCGTGTTTCTGTTGTCGTGTCAATGCAGAACCCTCTGCTGCCTGCTACTCGTTCACAGCAACACTTATGCAGAAGCTTAGTTGTTCATGGCTTGCATATGCGGTCGGTCTGGGCGTGGTCTTTCAGCAAGGAATTGCCTCTTTTTGCGGACCCCATCAATGCAAAAGTAGGGGCTTTTGCATTGCTGTCTCGGGAGTTCTCGGATTAACTCAATTGAGTAAGGTTTAAATTGTGTGTCCAAATATCAGCCCAAAAGCGTGGATTTTTCAGATGAAATACTTTTCCCCTTGTCTCTGAAAATCCGCAACTGCAACCTGATTATGCCGTACCACGGTACCAGGTGTTGAATGACCCTTATTTATAATCACGTACAAAAGCAGTGTTGAGCAGGAGACGGCAGAGAAGGAATTGCAGAATAAAGTTTTTGAAGCAGTCTAACCTCTCATCGTGGTTGTGTTGTAGGCCTTTTGGTGTTACCCTTGCTGTGTGTGTGTGTGTGTGTGTGTAAAGAAATCAGACCTATTTTAACTTTATCTTTCTCTATTTACTTTTAATTTGCCAACCTCAGTAAAAGCGTCAAGTACATAAATAATTTGACCTGTTAGTCCAGTCATCCAAATGTTAGTCAGAATTTCAACTGACAGACTTTATTTTTTTAGGCTTGTAGTTGGAAGTCGATGCACTTTGATCCTGTCTACATTTCCCATCAAGCACCCTGTCCAAAACAACATGAAATGTTAAACATTGATGTTTATAGCGGGATGCTTTTGACACACTGTGAAATGGTTTTATTACCTCAAGACGAGTTTAAAAGATGGCATTTTATCCACCTAAAGTAAAATATTAAATAAAACTGGTCAAATTAGTTTTACCTCATTAAGCTGTGGTCAATGACCATAGCTTGAAACCCATACAGTAGGTGCATGGTGTGGACTGAAAGGCAGAGTGGATGTTTACTGACCAGCCCATTGAAACCATTGAACGAGACGAATTGTCTGACTGTTTGGAGAAAAGAAAGATTGGTTAACCTTTTTTAATATGTGATTTTTTTTTATTCTTTGTGTCTTGGTTGTATTAAGCCCTCCTTTCTGTAAGGCTTGAAAAGGGGTTTTGGTTTATATTGCTGTGGATTATATTCCTCCAGCATTGAGGTTTGATTGAGAAGATTTCCAGAAGATGTATAATTTCAGCATTGGTCATTTCAAAGCGTTTCCTTTTCAAAAGTTCCCGGCGTCATTGATCCGACTCTTCCTCAGTTTCACGGTGGTTTCCATCCTAGCTTTTTTCCCCATTTTGTTTCCTTCCCCGCTCCCCTTTGTACCCCCCCGAGACCCAACCGCTTCCTCGCTCAGTGCATTTAAATAATTTGAATATCACCTATTTTACCAAAAGTTGTGATGTTGGTTAGCCTTTAAGAGCGAGTTATCAGAATATATATATTAATATATATGAATTTGAGTGTCCACTCAAATGCTAAACAAGGGGTCCTTTTAATGATGAAGTGAGTTGGCACTGTGTGTTTCATGAGTTCAGTCACGCTTTTATTTTGGTAGCAAAAATTTGAAACTCTTCTAGTGTCACGAATGGTTTATAGCATTGGGTGCACACTGTCCATTAAAAGAAAATATATACGCCCGAAGCTAGGTGTGCCAGCGTTGCATTCAGACAAACAAGGGTTCAACACATTGAAAAGGGTTTTAAGGCACGTTTTGTTTATGACCTACAGCCTTCCCCCTCAGTCGTTTCAGTTGGAATCTCTGACCTGCACGTTTCACCGTCTGCTATTGGCATTAAACAACTACCGCGCCTGATCGGTGGACTGGGATAAGACCAGTTTGGTGTTTGTAACCACTCTGACCCCATGTAGGAAAACAGCCGTTTCTCTATCTCAGATGGCCAGGAATAAGTTTTGTCTACGATCTGCACTTGTTTTCAGAGACGTTTTTTGATACAGTTTTATCTCGGCCTTCGTCTGGATGATGAAAACGTGACGCTATGATGACAGAGGCTAGCCCGCCTTGCGAGTGTGTGTGTGTGTGTGTGTGTGTGTGTGTGCGTGTGTGTGTGTGTCCGTCTGTGTGTGTGAGTGGGTGCAAATTAGGGGGGGGGGGGGGGGGGGGCTTAAGTAAAGGTTTGTATTTTCTTTTGTGCATGTTTTAGTTTTCTGTGTTTGTTTCCCATGCCGCTGCGATTCATTTTGATCTGAAGGTTTTCCAGCAACAGGTTTATTTAATGTGGAAAGAACACAGAAATAAATTATTTGATTTTTTTCTATTGTCAAGACGGTGGGTTTTCTTGTCTGATGGTCGTGTCCCTCCAAGCTAGTTTTCGTGCCAACTGCAAGTTTCAAGAGTCTTTCTTTGCATTTTATCAGACCGGGACTGGAGTACAGCTTATTACTTCAGTTATATCAGGAAGTGATTTTCACAGCATAGAAATGTAGAATCGAGACAAATATTTATTCAAGATTACACTACGCAGGATATTTGCTGAACAATGAAAAGAAGTCCACTATTTTACAGCACATTCAGGGAAACACGATTGCATTTACACATCCTACGCTTGCTTACAAATCTTAAAAGCATTGAAGGAAGTAAAAAAAGAATGACTGACATTTATTTGAAATCTGCTGCAAGCAGAACAGAAACCATTATTGAAGACTCGTTGTCCAATATTTATATTTAGTCCCTCAAAAAAACAAGCAATTTTCCTCTTCTTGTAAACCTGATCTTTCTGGCAGCAATCTTGCTAATATTTTAGGTCCAAACCCTGTCCTGTGTCACCTCTACTTTGGCAATTGTTTAGGATTACAAAAAACTACAGTTGTTGCTGAAAAGATTTTTTGTGATTATTATGGTGACAAAGCCCCAAAGGGATATTTGTAAGTAAATGTAAGACGTTTTAGTTTTTTTTGATTCTCAAGTAAAGACAAACCTTAAAAAATAGGATTAACATTCTTCTTTGCGAACGAAAAATGTGTCTGATATAACATGCGCTGCTGGATAAATTTGAAAGACTTTTTACATAACGTGTACTTGTATGCTTTATCTACACTTATATGCAAAGAAATGCATTGTTTCCTACTGAATCCTATGGAAATCATGGCCAAGAGTGAGGAGATGGAAAGCGTATTCACTAAGTCAACTACTTCGCAATATTTACACTGTTTTGTATGCAGATGGCAGTATGTAATGGCTACAGCCCTTCTTGCATGTGATTGACACTCACTGGATAAAATGCTTCCCACATACAGCCTTTTGATTGACAGACAGTGCTTTGGCGCTTCTCACTGCTAATGAATCTGATCACTGCTCCCCCAGCATGAGCTCTTTACTTTTCATAACACCATCATCTCTAGTTCAGGAAAATACTGGGCTTAGCAAAGCCTGCATAAACTGGGGCCTACTCAGGTGAAACTAATCCGTAGCTTGGGTGAGTCTTTTATGGAGGACAGCCTGGAGTGAAGGAAGATGCGGTAGTCATAGCGATGGTGATGCTTTTACTTAGCATTCCGTGACAGGGGAATCGGCTGTCGGGTCAGTGGTTGAGGACATCTCGGGCGTGACATCAGAACTCGTCCTCTGAGCTGTCGGCCAATAGCATGGCTTGATCTGGGCGGCCCGGGCCAGTTTCTCTAGGTTGCTAGGGGCAACACAGGGGAGGATCGACACACAAGAACAGACGTTGGTGATTGGCCATTGGAGCCACAGAGGAAACACAGGACACGTCTAACACATCAAATGCATAACTTACATTTTGATGCCTGCAACCATTTGTATTTATTTTGACCTAAATGTAGGTATATTGTATATTTCAGTATTGTTAAATCTATAGTGTAGTCCATAACTTACTTAGAGAGTACCCCTTGCAGTTCAGATCCCCCTGACCGTGAAAACGGATTCTCCGTTGTGGTTCAAACACTCTGATGGGGAACTCGTGACTTGCAGCCACAGAATGGGAACGAACCGGCTCCCAGACTACCGTGACACACTCCAGCCGTCTCTCCCAATACGCGCAGGGCCCTCACATTGGAGCAATGGGCCCTGCACCGTACGCAGCGATGGATCCGCTATTCTTAAATACGACTGATAATAATGCTCATAGCATCCTTGAAAGTGCAGAGACCTTCACACATTTGATTGTTTTTTATAAAAAGTTCACAAACCTATTATCGCTAAGGAAGTGTGACTACTCTAACTGAATGAAGTTCGGCACCACTAGCCCGAAATGTACCGAGAATCCGGTACCGATTCTCGGTTCTTCACGGCCAAAAACCAAACGATATGTATATATATTCATAATCATAGTAACCTGTGTGGGTGTGATATTGACCTCTTGCTGTCGGACCTTCCTCCTCTGGTACTTGAAGCTGTTTCGTCGTCTGCGGTGGATCATGCGGATGCTGTTCAGGGCCCCTACGATCAGGATGGCCCCCGCAATGCCGATGCCAACGGGGACCAGCATCCCCGACACGTATCCCGCCTGGGGGGGGGGGTCAGTTGATGACCATGTTGTTTTGCGGCACAGTTGATCAATGAATGACTTTCTTTCCTGCTTAGGTCAAGTTCAAGCCAAGGGAACACATGTGGACCATATAGTTTAAATACAATAAAGTATAAATATATTCACACACGTTTCAATGGTCAATCAATAAAAAGGACAAACTACGAGAAGGAAACCAATGTCGATTTTGATGTTTGTATTCATCCCGTTTTTGAGGGGAATGTCATATATATCCAGACAGCAGAGGGCAGTGTTACCTTTTCTCTGATCAGCTCCATCCAGCTACGCACTACATTGGAAGAAAGAGGGGATGACATAGTAAAGACTACAGCTTTTGAAATGATGCATGTTTTTTCATTCAAATTGTATGTACATTTGTAACATATATATATATATGGGATCCTCTAGCTGTGATTGTGTGCATGTGGGTGAAAATATGTGTGTGCGTGTGCGTGCGTGCGTGCGCGTGCGTGCGTGCGTGCGCGTCCCTACTCAGGCCCTGGTTCCGCTGGACCCACACAGGAGGTGGGGGGATCAGGCTGTAGGGGGGCCGGTTGGACGCCGGCGTGTTGGTCTGCTCCTCCTCACTGTCGTCTTCGTCAGACTCCTCTGTGAGGCAGAGGAAGGAGGCGGTTGAGATTCTACTTCCTGTTTATCCGCCATTCGTGAGAATCCTCCTTCAGGATTACACCGTATTACTTTAATAATGATAATGTTTCCCTTGTATGTCTTTATTCTTCATGGTCACAATGGTGACAATGCAGACAATATGATGACACCACGCAGATGTTAAAGGTGACACATTATACCACCAGGTGCGTGTGTGATTAGCCGTTACAAGCCGTTTCGAAAATCTGCCTCTTCTGACGTCACAAGTGGACGTGTCCACCTAGATATGTGCTGGATAGATGAGTGACGTGTGCTACAGGCCACTGGGTAGGCTGGTAGGCAGATTTTTCCATAACAGCTTCTAAGGGCTAATCACACCCACACATGGTTAGCTACTTTTCTAATAGCTACTTTTCTAATTTGCATTGGAAGGGAAAAAGGTAGCTTAGCCAGTAGTGTCGTATTCCTATTCTAGTCCGCGGTTTCCACCAAGCCTTACCCTCGGACTCCATCTCCTCCAACCCAGAGGTGGATTTAGAGGCGTGGTGATGGGTTGCCTTGGTTACAGGTGTTCCAGAGGAGAGGAGAGAGGAAGCAGCGAGGCCAGAGATGGAGGAGGGCTCTTCTAGTCCCTCTGCGTTGTCAGAATCTATAGACCAAAACTCAGTCGTAATCCGAGTCATATAACAGACACGGGTTATAATAACCCAAGTCATAACTTGGTTCAAATCCCAAATCATTAAGCAAGATATAGACCAAGTTATGACCTATGTCATAACTTAACTGGAGGGGAAAGAAGTGAAATCTAAACAGTGGTTTGAACAATCGCACATCAAGTGACGTCAGGAAGCTGGATCCCCCTCCTCGTCAAGCTCTTGACTCAAAGTCAAGGGCCAAATAGGAGGTTAAGGCCCAATCCCATTTCTACCCTTACCCCTTCCCCTTACCCCTTCAAAACAAGGGGGAGGGGTAAGGGGAAGGGGTAAGGGGTAGAAATGGGATTGGGTCTAAAGGTCCCATATTATACAACCATTTTGAAAATCCGCCTCTTCTGACATCACAAGTGGCCGTGTCCACGTGTGCTGGATAGAAAAGTCTACCAGCCTTCCCAGTGGACTGTAGCAAGCGTTGCTCGACTGTCCGTCATACACCTTGGTGGACACGCCCACCCAGGATGTCAGAAGAGGCTGATTTTCAAAACGGTGTGTAACGGCTAAACACGCTCACACCAGGTGGTGTGATACGTCCCCTTTACCTTATTATGGTTCTCCGTACCTTTCACGGCGTGATGGTCCAGGGGTCCCGCCGGGGAGGCGCTGGGCTCCAGCAGCTCGGTGCCTGACATCCACCCCCGCGGCAGCATGGGCGGGGGGTGGGAGGGGCCGTCGGCGTCCGTCTCCACGGTGACCGGCCGGTCGAACGCCGCCTCGGACAGGAACGTGCCGCCGGTCGCCGTGGCGCTGGCCGACGGCTGGGGGCCACCGGGAGCCGCCGGCCCCCCGGCCGTGGACGCCCCCCCCTGCGGTGTGACGTCGTCGAAGGGGTCGAAGATGAGGGGGAGGTCCTCTGAAGACATGGTGCCCTCGGTGGACTGGTCCTGGGTCAGGGGGACCTCCGTGTCCGCTGGAATCAGATCCATACGGACACACGGAAGGACGACGGTTCAACAGCAACATGGAGGGTACATTCTTTGGGGTTTCAGTTCAGAATCGGTTTTCAAAAAACAATTCTGAACTGAATCCACAAATAATTATCGGAGAAATTCCAACTGATCAGTTGGAATTATTTTGGATTTCTATGTAAATAATTTTTGGATTCAGTTTCAATTTCGTAGAAATTTAGTTCAAATTGATTTGGAAATTCTATTGGATTTCTTTTGTAATTATTTTTTAATTCACTTGTTCACTAATTCACTTATTTCAACACACCGACCTATTTAGAATTCACGTTGAATTCACTTTGAATCCTTTCGAACCAGGTTTCATGCTAGCATGGTGGGGTCAGACCTTCTAGAAGAGAGACCCGAGGAGAGGCAGTGTGGCGCTTCGGGCTGTCCGTGCTGCTGTCTCCAGCGATGCCACGAGTATCACCCTCCATTCTCTATTCAAAGCATCCTTTTCCCTGACACTTAAAATGAAAAATGCATAATCCTTATGCAAGGGACAGAGAGGAGAATGCTGAATATTTATAGTGCTGAAGTATTCATGAAACCGTGCAAGTATCCGGAACGGTTATCGCTTTGGACGTGAAGCCTTCCTCGTGAGGAATAGTCCCGGTTGTTCAGAGGATAACAAAGGCATTTGGAAAACTGCTTTTCTTTTTAGATAAGAGGTAACCACACAGTAGCTGTCAGGAGGAGAACCTGTTGGCACATAAAAAGCACTTCTTCCCGTGTTCGGGTGTCAGAAGACTGAAACCCTTTTACATAATACCCTTTTGGGAAGGACATTTTTTTTGTGTGTTTCTTCTTTCGTTTGGGGGAGGCTTCATCAAACAGACATTTCACCCGGGATGCTAGGAACACATATTGGCTCAGAAAGAGTTTTTTTTAATCCTGCTCCAGCTACTTACTGCACAGCTCAACACTCATCTTCGTTATTCTGCACTGTGTGTGTGTATGTGTGTGTGTGTGTGTGTGTGTGTGTGTGTGTGTGTGTGTGTGTGTGTGTGTGTGTGTGTGTGTGTGTGTTAGTCTGGCTTTGCAGATGTGCATCCATCGATCTGTCTGTATGTGTGTGTGCGTCTGCATGCATACATCTGCATGCTGGACGTGTGTGTGTGTGTGTGTGTGTGTGTGTGTGTGTGTGTGTGTGTGTGTGTGTGTGTGTGTGTGTGTGTGTGTGTGTGTGTGTGTGTGTGTGTGTGTGTGTGTGTGTGTGTGTGTGTGTGTGTGTGTGTGTGTGTGTCTGTGTGTGCGTCTGAATCCTAAACCCAGGCGCCTCTGGTAAGCCCTGCCACTATCCCTCCTGCTGTGCCTGTTCCTTTTTCTTCTTACAAATCAGGACAGGAATAGAAAGTAATTAGTCTGCCACAGCCCCCCCCCCCCCCCCCCTCCAGGGGCCAGGAGCCTGGGGCCCAAGGCAGAGCGAGGGGAGCGTGTGTCTCGATGTCTCGACGCCGCCGCCCGTCAAAGCACATCTCAGCCACTTGACATTTGCACCTTAAAGGACAAATCCGGTGTAAAATGGATCTGGGATATGTTTAGTATGATAACGAGTTGGGATGCTCGTTTGGAAGCCAAAAAGCGCAGGTATACGCATTCTGAAGTTGGCTGTTTTAAGATTGTATATTAAAAAGGACATTTTATACACACAATACCATCAGTAGTTCACCCGTCGACGCCATCGTGTTTTTAAGACTCGATAAGTAGATAGACGAACACAGAGATTGTGCCATCCGTCAACCACACGCAAACTCTGTGTTCGCCAATCTACTTATGGAGTCTTTGGATGCCTAATCCTCGTCCCGTTTCTTAATGGCCTACCCCCTTTGGATAAAACCTGACTACTAAAATGACTAAATAGTAATGAGTTGATAATTACATTTAAATTATTTAATTTTGGGCGGGTCCCCAAACTTTCGACATTTTCGACCCTACCTTCGCTGTCGCTCGCAGCCTCTGACCAGAGGCTCTCCGGCCCCTCTGGTTTGGGCATCACGTCGGGTCCCACCTCAGCCAGGAGGAGGTCTGGAACGATGGGGGCGGTCGCATCATCGGGCCCCCAGTCCGCCAGAGGGGGCAACGGAGGGGCCCCCAGCGACGGCGCGATGGAAGGGGTCGGCCCCGGGATCTGAGGACCTTGGCCCCCGGCTGAGGCTCCTGGCGGCTCCTTGGAGGACGGGGACCCTGTGGGGGAGGCAAGGGCGGGGTCCAACGCGGGAGGTCCCGACGGAGTGGAACCCGGCGTGCTGACCACCTCGGCCGGCGCCTCTCCGTCGTCTTGTGACGTGGACGTAACCCCCCTGGGGACGCTCGCCGTCGAGTTGAAGTTGAAGTTCGCCGTTGAGCCAGGCGTCGTTCCCTCGGAGTCTGGAGGGCGCGCGGTGTACGGCGTCGGTCGGCTTTGATCCTCTCCCGGCTCTGACAGGCTCCCCGGGGTCTCCCCCTCTGCCCCCCCCTCTGCCTCCCCCTCTGCCCACACCTCCCTCCTCTCTCTCCGGAGTAACTCTTCCCTGCCGCCGTTCATCCCCGGCCCAGATCTCCTGGCGCCGAAGACGCCTCCGTTCCTCGCACCGCGTGCCTCTCCGGGTGCGGCTTGGCGCACTCCCGGGCCGCCGCTGACTCCTCCCCCGCCTCCTCCTCCGTCTCCTCCTCCACCCGCCGAACCGTCAACCTCCGGAGTGTCCGTCACGTGCACCAATGCCCCGGAACCGCCACTCGAGGTGACCAACGGCACGTCCGGGACCGGGTCCGGCGTGTCCCGTCGGGGCAGACGGACCGGGCCTCCATCGACGCACACACACGCCCCCGCCACCACCACCACCACCAGCAGGGGGCGCAGCAGGCGACGGAGGGCCTGGGGGATCAGCATCTCTCCTCACCGGTGGACACCGGGCGACAGGTCCGCTGACGGGAGGCGACGGCGTGAGGAGGCCGGGCGACGGGTGTAGCACAACGTGAGGGTGGGTGGAGAGGACTGGACCTGAGCGCTGTCTGGCAGCCGACTCCTACGCTCCAACAACCGGCAGCCTGCTGTGGGGTGGGGGGGGGGGGACGGGCTGGTCGTGCCTGCAGGGTTCTGGGTGCTGCGCCGCGGCCGTGGGCAGCATCACATTGGCTGAGAGAGCGTCTGAGGGAAAAACCAAAAGGGAAGAGACGAAGGAATCGTTTGTTTTCGTTTTTTTGTTCGTTCAACAAGCCCAAGGGGTTTATTATGTAACTTTTGAGGCGAAGCCAGAGGAAATTTTTCATTTGCGTTTATGGATGTTCAGCGTTTACTTTAATGGTGTTTGGAAAAAATTGTGGTTTTATTGGCATGACGCATTTCCCCTATTCTTATTTTATAAGGGAAATATTTATAACTGGGTTGCAGCTCAGAGAGAGAGACAGACAGAGAGAGAGGGAGGGAGAGAGAGAGAGAGAGAGAGAGAGAGAGAGAGAGAGAGAGAGAGAGAGAGAGAGAGAGAGAGAGAGAGAGAGAGAGAGAGAGAGAGAGAGAGAGAGAGAGAGAGAGAGAGGGAGCGAGAGAGGGGGAGAGACAGCAAGCAAATCTGGCAGAGCTATCCGTGCACACTCACGCGGGTGATGGGGAGAGAGGCAGACAGACAGACAGACAGACAGACAGACAGACAGACAGACAGACAGACAGACAGACAGACAGACAGACAGACAGACAGACAGACAGAGAGAGAGAGAGAGAGAGAGAGAGAGAGAGAGAGAGAGAGAGAGAGAGAGAGAGAGAGGGAGCGAGAGAGGGGGAGAGACAGCAAGCAAATCTGGCAGAGCTATCCGTGCACACTCACGCACTTTCCTAAACTATAAATAGCACCATGGCACCTATCTCCCTTCTGTGTTTCTCCAGATAGCAGAATTCAGCACTCGAGCACACAGTTGTTTAATCAACCCAAAAAGGTGCACTCCAGGTCACAATCTTATCAAAGAGCATATCTTACATGTTTTAAATCGTATAATCACAAGCTTATATTAAAATGACACCCACCAAAAAAATATAACACTAACTTAAAATTTAAAAACATAGCTGGCCCTTATAATATCCATGATTGATTCAAATAAATTGATCCAAATCGATTATATATTTTTTAATTTTCTATATCTATAGATGACACGTTGAAATGTGACTGCCGAAGAGGGTGACACCCTTCCCTTTTCCCTGAGTCAGACCAGCCACCCTTCACAAGCATCAACAAACCCCATCGTCTGGGGCGCGATCGATACCGTGCAACATTGAGCTTGCATACCGTCCTATCACAGTTGACGCTATGTGGTGTAGGCGACCGCCACTGACGAGCAGTTAACAGTGCCACTCGGACATGGGTGGCATAGTGCGATCCGTAAACAAAACACACTGCGGTGCTCTGCCTTTTTTTTTTTTTATCAGGCTCCGGCTGGTAGCGGATTCTTCACAACCTGTGGTCAACGCATCCATCAACGCCATTTAATTTGGGAATAACGCATTTTCCATCAACGCTAAAGCATGCATATGTAACTTAGTGATATAACCTTATTATCCCGTTACCAGAATGATGTCAGCGTTTCTTACCTGCAGAATGTAACGCATCGCTCCGTTCTGCACATGGAAATAGTGCGCGAACGAGAGCTTCGAGTTAGGTAGTGTGTAAAAGCTGTGGAAGACGCTTGTTTTTGTGGTGGAGTCCAACGTCACGGAGAATCAGCATTGGGCGCACCGTGCACTGAATGCGCGCGCGTGCGTGTGTGATCCTGGGGTCCAGTTACCTGATCTTTAATTTATATATTTATTATTCAGAAAATTATTTATCCTCTTTGATTTTTTGTAGTGTTATGTTGTTGGAGTAGTTTTAATGGAAGCATTTTTTTTTCTTATTAATTGTATTTGATTTATTTGCCTAGTAGGCCTATTGGTGCTGGTCTGGGCAGCTCCCTTGCAAATAATTTGCATTTTCCCTGCAACTATATTCATTATATGAATCAGGTTATGAATGGGAATTATACTATAGGCCTATAGTTATTATTTTGATTGTCTTTAGACCCAACAGGTTGTTTCAATAAAATCAATGTCAACTTTTGTATCATGTTCGTGCCTATTTATTTTTCTATTAATGTGAAATGTGAAATTATATGATGAAATGTATTGCATACATTTTATTTATATTGGTATATGGCTACATTTACCAGGTCAGGTTTCTGAACCAAAGTGTAGCTCATTGTTCCACATGATTGAAATACGTGTTGTGTAATAAAATACATAATTGTGGTTAATTCTTAGCAACCTCAAAAGCTAAATGGAGTACTTTATGTATTTTGGAGAATAATCTCAGATTTCTGTATAGATAATGCTGGTTCGAGCCTTGGTGGTGGCGGCCTCTCCTGTTGACTAAAGGAATATAACTTTATTTTTCCCAGTCGGAAAAATTAATGAAAAATACAAATGGAATCTTTCCCAAAAAATCGATATCGATCGGTTATTCAACTTTGTTAAACTTGATTTTGTAATTGATCAAACAAAAATCAGAAATCAGGGCGACTGGCGGTGACGTCACGGTGTCTGCCCCAGCCCATTCAATAGTCAACATCTCGTCCGTCAAACACATAACACCACTCAGACTACAAAACGAGAGATTACGTCTCTCGTTTTCCATAGAAGACAAGACAATGCCCTTATTTGAAGGGTTGGGAAGTGGCGGAGAAAAAACTGCGGTCGTCATTGATTTAGGAGCCGCATACACAAAGTAAGTAGCTTTCCCGTTAGCTGTTTGAGCTAACGTGATGCTAGGGTGAGCAGGTTGTCACTTTATTATGTCTGGCTGCTGCGTTGTTTATTTGCAAAAGCCGCATTTTGTATACAATAAATAGTACACCTTTCTATGAGATCAACCCCAATACAATGTATGCTGTTTCTACATATATAGTAGATGACAGTCGATGCAGTCTGTTGTGCACTACTGTAGTGGTTAGCTGCTAAAGAAGTAGACTATTAGCTAGTGTTGTGTATAGCTAGAGGAATAGACTAATCTACTACTGCTATCCACTGTAGTGATTAGCTGCTGCAGCAGTATATTACTAGCGAGTGTTGATTTGGCTACTGGTGTAGAATACTAGCTACTGTAGTGTTCATGGCTACAAGAGTAGACTAGTACCTACAGTAGGTAGTAGTAGTCTACTAAAGTTGTAGCTAATGTAGAGTGTAGCTACTGTACTGTGTAGCTATGGGATCAGACTAGTGTGTTATGAATAGAAGTGCTATGCTCTCAGGCTAGAGTCATGTGAACATCAAGTGGTCTGTCTGATTTATTAAATATTTCAACCCCCCCCCCCCCCCCCCCCCCCCCAGTTTCTTTACAAACAGCAAAAGCTATACGTTGTAAATGTAACTACTGTAATTAATAAATGTGCCATACTGCCTGGTGTTTCAGATGTGGCTTTGCGGGAGAAACGGGGCCAAGGTTTATCATTCCGAGCGAGATCCGGAGAGCAGGCCAGAAACAGGTAAAAACCAGCAGTCTCTCAACGCAAACACAATGTGTGGTATTTACTAGATGCGACCGCTGACAATATTTGTGTAATTTCTAATGTGATCTGTTTTAGGCCATCAAAGTGGTCCAGTACAACATCAACACAGACGAGCTCTATGTAAACCTCAAAGAGTTTATCCATACACTATACTTCCGGTGAGAAAAATATATATATTATCTTGGAATGTATTATATAGTGTACATTGTACGTCCGGGCACTTAATGTACACACTTATTGCATGTTGTACGTCCTTGCACTTAAAAAAGTTAAAGAAAGTTAAAAAGTACATTGTTTTGTGTAGCATCTTATCCTAGCTATCTTTGATGTATGCGTGAATAGGTTAACCTGACAATTGTTAGTGCTTGGTACTTGTTTCTATGAACATCATGACTGTACCGACACAGATATATTGTTGTTTCGGTTTATTCTGACAAATGTACTTATTGTAATTCGCTTTGGATAAAAGTGTCTCCTAAATGCCCTAATTGTAAATGTCAATGTAAATGTGTGTACGCCAGTCAGCAGCTGATAAATCAAGTGCTATTCTTACCACAAACACAGCAACATTTTAAGCCGAAGCTGTGTGACTGAGATAACTGGGCTCCTTCTCGTCCAATGAAATGTGATGGGTTCCTTTTGTGCAACCAATCAGACACCTGCTGGTGAACCCTCGCGACAGAAGGGTGGTCATCATCGAGTCTGTCCTCTGTCCGTCTAACTTCAGAGAGACCCTAACCAGGGTCTTCTTCAATCAGTTTGAGGTATGAGGAAGACACGCCGATATCAATTCTCATCCACGGAGGACAAAAGTGATATTGCGACTATAATCAAACAATGATGTGATTAGAGATCTGAGTGTTTAGCACTTGTTAACCAATCACGGTCTCAGTTTCCACTCAAATACATTTCTTAATTGCAGGTTATTGGGTCAATCGTTTCAGTACTGGTGTTTGAGGGATTATTTTGCATCCATTTCCTATCAATGTGTTGTATACTAGAAGGATATTAACCAACATCTCAGCATACTTCTGATCTTAGTGTGTGAGCTCCGGGAGGCTTCACAGTGTGCTTGTTTCGTCCCAGGTGCCCTCAGTGCTTATGATCTTAGTGTGTGAGCTCCGGGAGGCTTCACAGTGTGCTTGTTTCGTCCCAGGTGCCCTCAGTGCTTTTCGCCCCGAGTCACCTGATGGCCATCATGACGTTGGGGCTCAGCTCAGCTCTGGTTATGGATTGTGGCTACACAGAGACTCTGGTGCTGCCCGTATCCTTTACCATGGAAGACTGGGACGTCACGCAACAAGACATATTTCATGTTTGAATGGGCTATATTCAGTCACCCGCAAAAAAAAGTTGTTGTTTGTCAAAGCTTATGAGCCAGCTTGTATTGCATTTTGATGATGTACTGGAATGAGATGTAAGTTATACATTATAATGGAATATCCATCACTGAATGAAACCCTGACATTACTGAACACATTTTGCTAATTGGAGCATTACTTTTATTATTATTATTATTATTATTATTTGTATCATTACTTGTTAACTATAGCTGGCCTGGTTGTCACTGACCATGTGACTACATGTGACGTCTGCTTTTAAGTCATGGGTTGAAATACTTCTAACAGTAGGCGGTTCATAGTTCTCCTTAAGTAAACCAAGTATATCACGCTGCTCATTCAATACAGAGTACAGCTCATAGATATGAACATCCGGGAGCACGGAACTGTTATGGAAATCTCCTGACAGATGCTAAGCTAGAGTGTGGACCCTGTTGTAGTTCTACCTTAACTCCCGGCCCAGGTGTACGAGTGTACCCTCATTCTGCCAGCATGGGAGGCCATGCCATTGGGTGGACAGGCCATTCACAAGTAAGTCTGCATCCAGCAATTATATAACGCGGTTGCCAGTGAGGCCTTCGATTGTTGCCAAGTCTCCAACTTTTTATTTTTGAACATGTTCCCTTTATAGATTTATATTGCTGTTATCCTTTCTGTAACGGTTCCAGATTGATCTTTGAATCGCTGCCCACCTCTTTATTAAGTGAGTGCTGTGTGGTTTCCTCTGCAGAGAGTTGGACAGCCTCCTAGTGGATCAGTGCACCGTGGACACAGACTCAGGCGCTGGGCAGGGCCTACCTGCTGTCCTCGGTAAGCCTCTCATCTAACGTTGGATTCCCTTAATGTCAACATTAGGGGAATTAACGACTTACTTATTTCTGTATTGTGTGTAGAAGATGAATTGACTTATGCACATCCGTCTCGGTGCAGATTGTTTTGAATTAATTATTTGATGAGAGAAAATGTCATTAGTATTGACACATTGACATGATTCATAAAAAAGCAACATTGATCAATCGACAATAACAAATAATCAGTCATTATAAATGACTGATAGATCAATTGCTTTTTCGAGGAAATGATGCAGTGTGTTATGCTGAATACTAACTCAACTTGGAAAGTAGAGCCTGTGCGATATTCAGGTCCTTGCCTCTCAGTGTGTGAATTATACATAATGAAGGGGCTTATTTTAGTCTCCGTCCCCCTGCCTACCACCGACTGCAGCATAGTGTGCTATTGCGTATGCTGATTCACGGTTTCCATTAGACCTTTAGCCCCATCAATTATTGACTCAACATACACACCCGACTCCTCTTAACTGTATGGAGGAAGGACTGTGTTTATCTGCACACTCGTCTTGAATTAAATTAATTAAAATGAATGTGAGGGACTTAAATTCTGTTGACTTCAATTGATGTAATGGGTTCATTGATTTATGTCAAGGCATATATGCTATCACTGTCTCAGCATGTGTCACATCAATTCTTTACTAATGAGTTTCCACACATCAAACTAATGTCTTTACACTAATGTAATGTAACAAAGACTTGGCAGTAGTCCTTGACTTGTTCCCCGGTCCGTGCACTGTGGCTGCTAGTGATGGGTTACATGCTGCAAGCGATGGGTTAAAGGCTCTCAGTGATGGTAGTGATGGGTTAATGTTCCCAGTGATGCTAGTGATGGTCACATGCTGCTAGTGATGGGTTAAATCTCCTAGTGCTTCTAGTGACGGGTTAAATGCTCCAAGTGATGCTAGTGATGGGTTAAATGTTCCTAGTGAGGGGTTAAATGCAGAGTCCTCTTGTTTCCTCGGGGATAAAAATAAAGTATATAAAGCAAATAATTAAAAGCAAACCGCCAGCTTTTTTGTTTCAGGAGCATTTCGCTAGGACCGCTTTCTTTGTGCCCGCAATGCTGGCAGTGTGTCAAGCGGGAGGTGTTTCATGTCCCCCAGGTGTGACGCAACCCTTTCACAGAAGCAGAGGCTGTGATCACTACTGTGATTGAGGCGGCTTTGATTTCAGACGGCTAATTAGTGTAAAGCGAAACGTCTTGCGCTCGAGTAAGAGGATGGAGTCTAACTTTATTGTGTTTCTTTTCCTGTACCTCAGGTGCGATCCAAGAAGATATCGTCGAGGACATTAAAGGTGCGTTCAAAGGATCCTTTCAATGAAAGCATTTCTGCTCATTAAAAGCTGTTTGCTCCAGTACTGACTTACGGTTCACACATTGATAAAGAAATCTTGGCAGTGGCAGTGCCACCAACGTGCTGAACAACCAGCCCAGTTTTAATGATGACTGGTCGTGGGGTGAGCGTCTGTGCGTGCTGAAGCTCTGGTCTTGTGTTTGGCTCGCCGTAGTGAGGACGTGCTTTGTCAGCGACCTGCAGAGAGGCTTCAAGATCCAGGATGCCAAGTTCAACCTGGAAGGCACGGCGGATGTGAGTGAACTCAGCTCCACATCGCTGTCCAGGACGGCACTCACACAGCACAAAGTATACTTCTCCTTGGAGGAGCCGCCGTAGGTACAACAAGGGTTTCTACGTCACCTGTGTGGGCCACTGAGTCCCGCTGTCCTGTCGCTGCACGCCAGGGATGGCGGATTAGGCGACGACTTTCCTGCTTTTCGGTTAATTTCGTCGGGAGCCACCTTAGCTCAGGTAGTAGAGTGGGTTAGGTTGCGAGTTCAATCCCCGGCTCCACCCAGCTGAGTGTTGAGGTGTCCCTGAGCAAGACGCCTAGCCCTTACAGACGAGCTGGCTGTCGCCATCATGGTTGACTCCGCTGTCGGTGTGTGCATGAATGGTTGTAAGTCGCTTTGGACTGCTAAATGCCCTGAATGTAAATGTATTATTGACTAGTTGAGGAGGTCACATTATGTTTAATTGCATGATCTTCACCTTATAAAGATAAGATGACGAAAGATGACCCCGAATCTGAGACCATTTGCTCTCAGAATCACAGGCACAGGGCCGTGAATGCAAGCACTGGCGTAGAGACCGGCAGTATACCAGCTGTCGGCCACATAAGTATAACTCCGGATTCAGCACCAGCCGTTCTGATTGACACACTGACACACCCTGCCTGCGCAGTGAGGCTGATCCATATATGGTGTTGTGTGTCGGCAGCGCCCCGCCCCTCCTCCTGATGTGGACTACCCATTGGATGGAGAGAAGATTCTGCATATCAAGGGGGCCATCAGGTGTGTATTGGATCAAGCTGGCGGCTGTCTGGGGAAATGCTGTTATTAATGTAGGAGGCTTAGGATAACACAACCAATATGCTTTTTTAGGTCAAATATAATCTGGTTTTGACCCTTAAGATTCAAATATTTTTTTCATATTTCTGTCCTATAAAAAATCTGCTAAAATCGTATTTCTTTCTTGTAATCGTTTCATTGAAAACATAATTTCCGGTCTAGCTTTAATAAATTAAATTGTATCTTATGTCCCCCCTGGGAGAAGAGAGGAGACTGACTCTGTGATGTATTTTGGTGCTCAATGGTAACTGGGCTGGTGTTGCTGTCTGTTCCCAGGGACTCTGTGATGGAGATGCTGTTTGAGCAGGACAACGAGGAGAAGAGCATTGCTTCTCTCATTCTGGATACTCTGGTCAAGGTACACCAAACTACTCATAGGTTCTCTATACTTCGAAATGCAGGAAAGAAAACTTAGTACCATTTAACTACTTTCTCTGTAATTGGAATATCATTGACCTGTGTTGCTAGCTGTGTGTGTGCATATTACCGCAACATTTAGAAGCAACTAAAGCAGCCCATAGTGAAACGAGAGCGCGCTCAGGCTTTCAGAGAGACTGCCCCCACTAGACTAGTGCCTACACAATCTAATTAATCTCCCTAGACCTGCCATCTGCCAGGGTCCCAAACGCTGCCAACATTGTGTCCACTCTCTCCGGTCCTATCCGCAAGATTAGCAAATAAACTGCAGTCCAAGCAGTTCCCCCGAATGCCTGGTGTACCCTCATCGGTCACTTTTATAGTTGTGTTGTTGTTGCTGTTGTTTGTTTTTCCCTTGATTCATGGCACTTCTAGCAAGTAGACCGGTACTTCATCATGTGAGCACCTTTTAATAAAACTTTAATGAAGAGATTTTTATAATAGTATGCTGATCGAACGCTGGCAATTTAATTTACTTTTAAATAATCCTACTCATATAATTGAGTCATTTTAAGTAACTGCTTTTCTTTAACGATTTTAGATTTTAGACATGCCCGGCGATTTTACACAGAGACCCGTGGACGTCGGGGACTCGAACCCAGACCCAGCCTCACTCCTGTGTGTCTCTCCCCCCAGTGCCCCATCGACACCAGGAAGGTGCTGTCGGAGAACCTGGTGGTGATCGGAGGCACCGCCATGCTGCCCGGCTTCCAGCACCGGCTGCTGGCCGAGATACGCCACCTGGTGGAGAAGCCCAAGTACAGCGACCTGCTGGCCACCAAGAGCTTCCGGCTGCACGCCCCGCCCGCCAAGCCCAACTGCACCGCCTGGCTCGGGGGTAAGGCTCTGGGCCTCAGGCTGCAGGCTCGTCTTCATATGCAGTTGTATTCCTCGATCTGCATTCTCAGGCCCAATCCCATTTCTACCCCTTACCCCTTCTCCTTAACCCTCCCCCTTGTTTTGAAGGGGTAAGGGGTAGAAACGGGATTGGGCCTAAATGCGGGGTTTGATGCGGCTGGCTTTGATGGTTGTCAGCTTCAATTGCGTTTTAAAGGTGTGAGTGGGATTAGCCATTTTGAAAATCGGCCTCTTCTGACATCACAAGTGGGCGTGTCCACCTAGCCGTGCGCTGGATAGATCAGTCTAGCAGCCTACCCAGTGGGAACCGTAGGAAACGTTGCTCATCTATCCGTCAAACATCTAGGTAAGACCCGCTTCCTTGTGATGACAGAAGAGGCAGATTTCCAAGACGGCTTGTGCCAGGCAATCTCACTCACACCTGGTGGAATAATATGTCTCCTTTTTAAAGTGTCTCTACGGAATATCACTTAATTGGACCGTCGTTAAGTGTACGCGTCTGTTTCCTGGCCCCTGATCTGGAGACATGTTGTGCGCCACACTAGTATTGGGAGGCGGTTGGCTGCCAGCCTAACTAGACAGATAGACAGGATAACTGGGCACCTGCCAAACATAACTTTAACTGCCTTGTTTATTTTAAATACAGCACGTCGTTATTAATCCTTGAACCACCCCCTGATGCACGGAGCTGTTTATTCATCTTCTCGTTTGTTAGCGGAGAGACTGAAAACTGCTTTATTTTCGGTTCACCTCACTGCCTCAAGGCTCGGTTACGGTTCCACGTCGACGCAAGGACCACGCAGACGCTCCGACGCCGTCTCAAACCTGTCTCGGTTCTGCTTCGGGTTTTAGCGTTGCGTCGACGTGGAACCAATAACTGAGCCTTTAAAGAGCTTCGCTCCTTCAATCCCCTCTTCCCTGGTTCTGTTGTCGATTATCAACGTCTGATGGACCCCCCCCCCCCCCCCCTCCTCCAGGCGCCATCTTCGGCTCTCTGCAGGACATCCTGGGCAGCCGCTCGGTGTCCCGGGACCACTACAGCCAGACGGGCCGCATCCCCGACTGGTGCTGCCTCAGCACCCCCCCGCCCGAGTCGGTCTACGATGCCCGCAAGACCCCGCCCCCGCTCATGAAGAGGGCCTTCTCCACCGAGAAGTAGACCCGGACCCCCCGGACCCCCGGCCGCCCGCTCCGTCGACCCCTGACCCCCCCGACTGGGCCAATCAGGACGTCTTAACCACAGTCACATGTTCGAGTGGCTGCCAGGTTGACACTTGTTCCACACAAACTTGATGGAGGGGGGTTTTGTTTACCAGTTCAGTGCACAAAAGCGTGTAAAATGAATACTTTTAAAATGGAAAACCATTCCCATTGTGGTGAAGCAGCGCAGTTGCATTGACTTTGAATTTAGTCAGCGAACACAACTCTTTTTATTGTTGTCTTGCTTGTTTAATTACACTAAAATCAAATTAGGACAGTCGAAGATTAGGACAACTGACATAATCCGTTTAAAAGCTAATCTGAACTGAAAGTGTTATGGTTAAGCTCTTCTGCATTTATTGAAACCAACAAATGTAATTTCCCAGTTTTGTTTATTTATTGCTTTTCTGTTCCTGTTTGTATATAGTTTGCCCAAATTATGAAGTAATCCCATAGCAAATGCCATCTTTCTGGCCTCGCAACTGAAATACTGTAAAAACTAATAAACAGTACTCAAATACTGTTCCATGACGTTTTTTGTGATTGATTTGCAATGACTTCAGGAATTCAGAAAAATAAGAAACGTTTTTTATATTTTTCTGATCCACCAAATAAAATTGAATCTGCATCCTACCAATACACATTTGCAGATTACAAAAAGAGCAACCGATAGTAATTTAACGTAGTTTTTCTTGTTTGTATATTGATGTTGATTATCCAACATAATAGAAAATGCAAAGCAGAATGTAAACCATATATACCGAAACCAATAAATCCTTACATTAAAACACCCGTTTTCAGAACGATAATCCTTTTTATCATCCATTCCCTGTTCTTTTTGCGAGATGTATTTTGACTGAAGATGGGGTCTGTGTTTGTTTGGGAAGACACTGGGTCTCTGCGGGCCTTCGTGTAATCAAACCAACGAGCCGCGAGCCAAGATACATACACATGTTACCGATCACTTCGAAAAGCAGCCGTTTGTTATCGTTAACAAGCTCTTGGAGTTCCGCTAAAGAAGATCTCCTCAAGACAATATTGGTTCGACATTTGAACAAGGGTTTTCTGTGTTATGAGAGCCCTCTGAAGCCTGCCGCTTATATCAGGATGTGAAAAACCGACTAAAATATAATTCTATATATTTTACATTATATAAGTGACTTGCGATAGGGACTGATTTTGTGTGTGTGTGTGTGCTTGCGTGTTTGCGCGCGCCTTGTGTGTGTGAGTGTGTGCAACTGTTTGGCCTGTTGGGTCACATTCATCTCATTGGTTTCCCCCGATGCTGGACACTCGGAAAACGTTTTCATTACCCACAATGCACCTGGAGCTGCCAACACAAACTTTCAGGAGACTCGAAGGTATACACACACACACACTGGTGTAAACATTCAGTGGCATGAATAACAATGGCCGTGGCCGGCAAGACCCTCATCGCTGCCCCCCTCCCCAGTGGTATCTCTGACTCAGACCTGCTATGTCTGAGTTAATAGCTTTTATTCCAGCAGTTCTCCGCAGGGGCTCAAAGGATCAAGCTAAGGCTAGCAATATATCAGCCCTTGAGAAGCATAGGCCCAAATAACCTCAAGTACTACTTTGATCTAAAAAAAAATACACTCTAAGGCTTCCCGTACAGCTTAACTATAGTCTGCAAATGGAAAAGCACGGTCGGCCGTTCTAACGTTGTGAATTGTATTCAATACAGACTTTCAATCACATGGACTCCCCGGAGCTGGCCGGGATTCAGGAACTGGCCCCACGGGGCCCAGAGGGCTAAAGCTCAAGAACCGAACCGAGGTCAAGGCACTACTTGTATTGGTCTGTGTGTGTAAGTACAGGGAGCCGGGAGGGCCCCGAGGGTGTTCTCATCAGACCAAGGGCCCAGAATGCTCATGGATTCATGATTGCATTATTTCAACCCTTGACAGTTTACTTTCTTTTTTCTCAGCAGATAGAGAGCAAAGAATCTGCTGGATGGTGGAGACATACACAAATCCAAGCACGCACACACACACACACAGACGCACACAGACATATACACACAGACATACGAATACACACAGTCATACAAATATACACACACACAGACATACACACACAGACATACAAATACACACACGCACACATACAAATACATACAAATACACACACGGACATACAAATACACACGCACACATACATATGCATACATATACACACACGGTTATACACACACACACACACATACATACAAATACACAGACATACACAAACACACACATCCATACACACACACACACACATATATATACACAAGCTTACACACACATCCGTACACACGCACACACACACACACACACACACACACACACACACACACACACAGGCCGCGCTGTGGCCACCTGTGGCTGCTGGGACAGAGGGGAGGGAGTGGGACTGGAGCCGGAGAGAGGTTCCCAGAAGCAGGAAACAGCAGCTGTCCGTCTGTCCATCTGACCTCTGTGTGTGTGTGTGTGTGTGTGTGTGTGTGTGTGTGTGTGTGTGTGTGTGTGTGTGTGTGTGTGTGTGTGTGTGAGTGGGCAGGCAGGGGGACTCCCTGGCGCGGCCTCCAAATGGAGGGAGACAACTTCCCCGGTCCAAAGGAAATGTTTTATTTAGCAGGCCGTTCCTGGAGAGATAGATCGAGAAACGGAGACAAAAACAGAGATAGTCCACACTGCAGGTTATTGTGTTAACTTGCGAAAGACAGAGTATATACGTGTTCTGTTCATAACGGATGAGTAGGATATTGTGTTAATATTAAAGACATGAAAACAGTAGTTCACCGTAAGTGTCCCTTTACGCAGGGAGTGTTAGTTCTCTACGGCCACCACTCCTACGAACAATATTTAATCCCCAGGAAACCATTCTGATTGGTCTATATTTCGTCCTGGCTGGAACCCGCTGCAAGGATATCACGGACAGAACTACAATTTCGGAAAAAATAACTCATTTCAAACATGTTCTCATATATGCATGCTGCTGCAGCTCCAAACGCAGTGAAAACAATTAGAGCACTAATGATAATATTAGTAGTGCCCAATATTTCATAAACATTGAGCTGCGTATAAACAGGAGAAAGCCAGAGGAATGAGGAGGAACACACAGAGAGACAGGCCCTCTGCTCCGGTTACCAAAGCAGTTGAGAAGACGAATCGTTAAATCCGCGATCGCTTCGAGATCACCGCGAGCCACGGAGAGGTTGTGTGGGTAAACAACCCAATTGACCATAAACTAGCAGAAGGATACCAAATTTGGCCCTGGAGGAGAATAATGGTGGTAATAGCATGGACCCGACCCCTTCGTCGCATATTAAATCATCTTATTCACTTAAGTGTGTTAAGTGCTCACACAGGCCACAGTGATAGCATCCCTGCATTCCCTAACAAGGAGCCGGAGGAACCCGAAGGGGGCTAGTGTTGAAGATGAACCGACGTCGCAGCGCCATTAGCCTAATCAAATTAGCCTGATAAACGGGTAAGGGCAAGCGTTTACAGAGTTTTTGTAGATGGGGTGGTGGGCCCCTGACTCTGACTACGGCTTCTGACCTGAGCACCAAAGCGAGCAAGATAAGGAAACAAATGAGCTGTATTATTCTGTTAGTGATATTGTACTTTATTCTATTCATTTCTGGATAACTGCCTTCTGACATTGGATGAAATTGAATCGTATATGGGCCTAATGGGTGGAGGAATGGGAGTAGAGAGAGAACGAGACTGACAGAGAAAAATAGATATATTTGTAATATATATCTAGGCCTATATGATGATGAAAACATTATTTCAGACTCAAGTCCATAAATAGCACAAGTACAATGCAAATACAATACAAAAATATAAAAAGTCAGTTAATATACAAACATTTCAGCCAGTGCACCCTCAGGCTGGAGGTATAGCGAGCACAGCTCAGAGTGGGATTTACAAGTACCACAATGATACCATTCCGAGATTCCTCCAAACGTTTCATAAATTTAAACTATATATATATATATATATATATATATATATATATATATACTGTCTTTATATTTCTCTCTTTACCTCAAACTCTCTAATTAGAGAGTTTAATGAAGGGGAGAAATAGCCAGAAAAAGAGAGAGGGAGAGAGCGGTTTATGAGGGGAAGAAATAGCAAGAGAAAGAGAGAGGGAGAAATAGCAGGAGAAAGAGCGAGAGGGGGTGATGAGGGGGAGATATAGCAAGAGCGAACGAGAGAGAGCAAGAGATATCTGGGGGAGATAGCAAGAGAGAGATAGAACAAGGGGAATCTCCCAAATCAGGAGTGGGGATTGGTTATAATAGTATCCCCACTCCCCAGATGTAGAGCTCGCCCATCCTCTAAGTTCCGCTCACCAGGCGACAACTCTTTTTTTGCGCTCTTTAATTGAAGTGCGAAGTTCGCGCTGACGCAGGCGACGGTTTCCCTTCGTAAAATGCAACCTTTCCGCGCTTCGCGTCTCCTGCTGATTCTCCTGATGCAGATACCTGTGCAGGTAAAACTTTCTCCCTAAGTTTCTGTAGATAGATTGATCGATTGTGCAGTTGTTGGGCTGAAAAAGATAAGATAAAAAAAAGATAAAAATAAGAAATAATGCGTAGAAGAAATAAACATTAAGGCATTCTGTTGTTGTTTTACAATAAAGTGGTATTGACTGTTCTTAATAATCCACTACTCCAATTACTGACCGTGATGGAAAATCACGGTCAGACCAAATCGATTTTGACGTTACGTTTACAAATATAGGCTATATATCAGACACAGCGGCCTGCAGGGAAGCCATTGCAACTTTCTAGGGCATTCCTGTTGAAGAAAAAAATGAAATACCCGTTTAAATCCTATACTCAGCATTCTGTGTATTTGTTGGGGATGTTGTTGATGTTGTTGTTGATGATGTTGTTTTTGTTTTGTAGTTTCCCTGACATTAATTGGGATTGCACTAAGCCTCAATTAGTCTTTTATCTTTGGACAAGTAGCTTTGGATTAGTACTATTTAAAATAACAAATTGAAAATGCTAATGTATTCCTGTCACTTAATTTATTTATATATTGATTAATTTATTTATCCTTCCATATTAGCGCCACGCCCTTTCAGGACCTCGTGTGTGTACACTGCGCTGCAGAGTATAATCAATCATGCACGAGCCCAGCAGGGGCGGATGCAGCCTGTTACTTAGATCCAATTAGACATAACGAGGTCTACTTAACCACGTGCATATCTGAAATCGAAAGCCTGACTGTCTCCAATAGCGAGACTGAGTAAACTCTGCGGAGGCCTCATCAGGACAGCTCTACAGCATCAATACATTTACAGCCTGCCACTGAAAAGAAAGTAGTGGTCCATGTCGGTAGAAAAAACCCAATGCAATGATTTCATATAATTCACATCGGTCTCGGTTTCTGGTCCATTGGGTGCAATGTGCACACAGTAGCAGTTATTACATTTGACCGTCGTTGCATATTTATCTTTTATGCCTATAGCCCCTGGAGGGATTAAACTAAAGACAGGGCTGTGATGGAAACACTGTTTAGGCTCCATTGAACCAGCGGGATTCGTGTCTGAACCGTGTTGCTGGGTGTACTGGGCTTAGAAAGCCTGTAGTCACAAGCCTCTATCTATAGGGATGCATCTTTGGTGTTTATATTTAGTCCATGGTTCACAAATACTTTCTTGAGTGTTTTAAAGGTTTTAAGTTGATTTACATTACATAGGTCTTCATTGATTGATCGCTCCATACATCTAAGTGTGTATAATGTATGCTGGGATACCTGTACATTTGTATTGATGCATTGACATATTGTAGATGGGATGTATTGATAGTCCACTAGAGAGAAGGGGAGGCTAATTCCAAGGCAGGTTCACCTCGCAATGCTTATAAATTAACACGCTGTTAAGTGTCAGCAGAGCGATAATCTATTCAGTGAAGAATTAACATCCGAGAATTAATTTGCAGTTAATTTATGTCAAGTTCCCCAGACAACGTGAGGCAGAATTTAACATTTGTCTTAATTAGAGACAGTGTGAGACAAAGCCAGAGGAGATGCCTGCTTAGCAGAGATTTGAAACCCAAGGAACTATATTATAGCCCCACTTCCGGCACCAACATGAATCATCACTGACAAAGGATTAAAAAACATTGAAAAAACGAGGTGAAACAGTGGGGGGGGAGGAGACAGAGAGCGTGTGGAGCGACAGTTGAGAAAGACTGCAGAGAAGAAAGGAATGGATTCTAGTCGTTTTTTTTCAATCTGAAAATAGCATTGTTCAAACTTTATTATTCCTGAGTTTGTTACAATGGACTCCCCTTGGGGGAAATGCACTTTTTAACCAATAATAGAATTGCTGTTCGACGAAAATCTCCAACCACACTCTCCGGAAGAGTAGTGTAAGCACATTTCGTTCCAAGTTTTATTGGGTAACCTGTTTTGCAGTTTTTACTCAAATTGGATTAAAAAAACTACTTTTATTGAAATACTACATACAAATATTTTTGGGTTGAGAAGTCATTGCATCACTCTTGATGCAAGGTGAAATTTGAAGTGTTTGCTTTCCCTGCCACTAGAGGGGGCTCTAGTCTTACGGTATTACTGAACAGCTTTAAATAACTTCTTTGCCACAAGGTATAATGCGGAGTAGCCAGTACAATGCATTACAAAATCGACCCTATGGTTACATTCCACGGTTGAGTGTCCCTGTTGGTGGATGGATTGGCAAACCAGTTTGACCAGACCACCATGGCTGGTTGATTGACGTATTTATCATCTGGGTGGACAATGCCACCTGTGATGCTAAATAGGACCCCTTTAAATGTCAGTTTCAATAAAATGATTGGTCACCAATGACATTGTTTACAGCTGCCCCCTAATTTCATGGCTTATCATCATATGTCTGCAATAACAATTCACCTGTATATTCTAAATGAACATTTCCTATTCCCATATCATTATCTTTGCAGAGTTCACAGGCTGAACCCAATCCGAAGGGTGAGAGACACTTTCAACACTATTCATGCATGCACGGGCACACAAACACACGCACACAAGCACACACACACACACAAGCAAACACACACACCCATGCACACAAACTCACACATTCACACAAACACACACACCCAACGCATACACATACACACACATAGGCACCCACACGCACACACCCATTCACACAAACACACACGCTGCACACAAACACACGCCACAGACATGCACACAAGCACACACACACACCCATGCACTCACACACACACACACACACACACACACATGCAAACCAACACACACACGCACACACACACACACCACACGCGTAAAACCACATAAACACAACACTTTCCTCCGATCTGACGATTTGTGACGGCTCCCACTCTGTCGGTGCTGCAGTGCTGTTCCTAGATCTGTGGAACCGCAGCTTGTGTCACCTGATGGAGCAGCTGGTGGAGGTGAGCCAGGAGCACCCAGCGACAGGGATGGGCTACATCTACCACCCCGCCTGCGTGCCACTCTGGAGGTGTGCCGGTTGCTGTAGCGACGAGAACCTGGAATGTCACCCCTTGGTCACTCAGAACACCACCATGCAGGTTTGGTCTCCGCCCATGTACTTTGTAATTATTGTTTTTATGGGCATTATCTTTTAATATATTTTTTTTATGGTGGTGCATGTAGATTTACGTTGTTATCGTGAAGTTTTGTTTTATTTGAGGGTATAACCAACGAACATCCTTAGTAATTAATTATCGTTTTGTAGCCTATTACACACGTGCATATTTCAACATTTAATTTCCCTCTTCAGATGAAATATAGCATTTGCTTCGAGAAATACGTGTGGATACAGGGTTGGTTCAAATAAAAGGTTAATGATGATGACACTGGTGTTTCAGCTATAGCCACAGTGAAATTAAACCGATTTTATTAAATCTCCAACCCAGTTGTTGAGGATTTCTCCATCAGAGAAAAGCTGGCAGTATGTGGGTCTATCGTTTACCGAACACCTCCAATGTGAATGCAGGTGAGTCATTAAATTCGATGAGGTCACCTGTATAGAGTAGATGAGTTTCCAAAAAATGTGAAAACCAAACTCCCAACTGCTTTCCTTTTTTTTCCCACTTTTTTAGACCACGCCAGAAGAAACGACATGACGACAGGTGAGTCGACGCCCACTTACTTGGATGTTCTAGAACCTGTGTGCTCAAGCTGTTCAGCACTCTCACTCTATTGGTCCACAGCTACAGTCAATCAATCATGAATAGAAGCCGAGGAAGGAAGAAGCGGAAGAGAGCAAAGACCTGTGGCTGGTAAGAGTATTTATTGACCCATCCATCCATCCATCCATCCATCCATCCATCCATCCATCCATCCATCCATCTATACATCCATCCATCTATACATCCATCCATCCATCCATCTATACATCCATCCATCCATCCATCCATCTATACATCCATCCATCCATCCATCCATCCATCCATCCATCCATCCATCTATCCATCCATCTATACATCCATCAATCTATACATCCATCCATCTAGGGTAGGGCTGTGCTACCTATGGCTGTTCAACTCTCAGCCAAAAGGTTCCTGGGTTCGATCCCCAACGCAGCTTTGAAATAAAGCGTCTGCGAAAACGACGAAACACTACTATAGCGATGTCCAATCCATCCATCCATCTAACAGCCCAGAATAGGTTTCCCAGTCAACACGTGTCGGCACAGCTTGATCCCCAGCCCGAGGCAGCCTCTCACCGGGGAAACACGACACCGGCCGATTGATCCATGCGGGGAAGGAGTAGGGAGAGCTCCACTCAGCAGAACCCTTCACAGCCCGGAGGGGAACTCGATAGGCCGCGTTGTCGGACGCGGTATCGACAGAGTAGGCATTTGACACGACGCACACGCACGGGTCACGCCTCCGTGCGCATATAGAGGAGGCTGCGCGTCAAACGTTGACCCCTAAACGTTGACCTCTAAACTCGCTGATATGGACGGGTTGGGAATTTAAAATGATCAGCGCAGGGCGACTGATATGGTTGTTGTTGTTGTTGTTTGTGTTGTTGTTGTTGTTGTAAACTGTTTTTTGTTTTTTTTTACTCGTACAAAGAGACAAGCATAAGATGCATAACAAGCACCGACAAACACAAAGTGCATGCATATTCAGTGAGCGCATCCATATTTATCATACTTTCTGGTCCAAACGGAATGCGTGGATGCACTTTAGCTGTGACTCTGAAACTCGTGCAGGGCTTTAAACCATCTTGCTCAAGGACCACGAAGCAGTCATAGACTCTCCAGTCCATTGATGACCTCCCTGACCCCCCGAGGAAAAGCACATAGCAACAGCCACTAGCTAACCTATGGCCTAATGGCTGTTGGACACTGGGGACCAAATAGGCAGTAAAGATATTTGTGTGTGTATGTGAGTGTGTGTGTGTGTGCGTGTGTGTGTGAGTCTGTGTCTGTGTGTGTGTGTGTGTGTGTGTGTGAATGTTTGAGTGTGCGTGTGTGTGGTGTGTGTGAGTCTCTGTCCGTGTGTGTGTGTGTGTGTGTGTGTGTGTGTGTGTGTGTGTGTGTGTGTGTGTGTGTGTGTGTGTGTGCACGTGCGTCTGTGTATAGATGGTTCTGGGTCTGTGTGTGTGAGTCTGCGTTTGTGTGCACGTGTGTGTGCATGTGCATGTGTGTGACCTTGAGGCCATCTCTATCCCTCTCGTTTCAGAGCCGACCCTGTATGTAGGCGGCGACTCTGCTACCGTTCTCCCATCTGAAACCCTCCCACATCTGTGCGCAGTGAAACCGTTTTAATTGCTTCTGTATTTGGATACATGTCTCTTTACTTTACATTCCCGGAGCTATGTCCCCACGTGGGAAGGTCCTGTGTTCTACTGCCGTAGTGCCTTCAAGCGACAGACATTCTTATGGTCTGCGAGGGAGCTAGACGTCCCTATGGTCCTACCAAACACATTCCAGTGACACATGTATTAACGATCGAGAGAAGGAGCTGTGGCTTTCTTGGAAACATCACTAAAATATTCGTATTATTCACATACATCATTTGTATTACACTGTATGTCACATCCATTCTAAAAAATCTTTAGAAATAATGTGATTAGGTCCATACTAGGGGTCAATACTACCGTTACTTTCACATATTTTTTAAATAATTTATGATACTTCAGTTAAATTACAAAAAGTGTAACATTTGTTTTATAAGTAGAAATTTATATGGAACCATCAGAATTTTCCGATATCGTTCATCCTGTAGTCTCCGGTATCAACCACAGCATAGTGTTCAAAGTACATTAAGATTCAGTTCACATTGATTTTCAAACCAATCCTCTGAAAGCACTATTTGCTAAGCCCTGAGAGGAATCTCATCAACAGTTCAGTGCAGGGACCGGAGATTCATCTCAGAACGGCGCTACGGAGCTACTAGTATAAGTGTGATACTGAAGATGACAGAAACCACAGTGTAGTTTTATACGACATGGGGAGAAGAGCGATTTCTGGTTTTTGCGTTGAACGGTTCTTGTTTTGGATGGACGCTCTGTGTCTGAGATGGCCGCTCTGTGTCTGTGTCTTCATCAGGTGTCAGGAGGGGAACGAATAGCCCGTCTGCAGTCCTGGGGAACACAGGAATCGACCGGCCCGAGTCAGATTCATCACCTTATGTTTCTACTAATGCAAAAAAATATCTGTAAAGATTTCGTTCAACATTTTTTACGTTTTATTTCTGTTCCTTTAGATATTACCACAGTTGTCACCGTAAAGCTTTTGTTTTACTGTATTTTTATTATTTCTAATGATGGTGTAGGCCTATGCCTTGATGGAAAATAATACATTTCAAATGATGTGTGAGAAAAAACATAAACCCTTATGACCAATAGCCTACAGTTATTTGAGTTGACTGATAGCATTTAGAGGAACTAACAGGAGTTAAAAATAAACATAAATATGATGGCAGAAATCTTCCATTGGTCCGAAAACATGATTCCCCTATTATCCGTTGTGTTGAGTTTCCTGTAATCTCCTGCATAGGTCAGCTTATCAGTGTGACGCACTGTGTGACATAAATAACATGAAACTCACTTTTACATCTTCAGTCACATTTTTCCTGTTTGGTGCAAATCACAAATCACAAACAAGATGTGGGCAGATGATAAATAACGGTTTTCTATGTATACAATTGTTGGTTGTATACTTTAGTTAAGGCTTTATTTAAACTTTACATAGGCCTATCTTCATATACACCTAACTAAGTGAAGTGTTTAGCCTACATCAAATGAACTACGATTGACCTTTTCCCATGCAATGTGAGCTTATGCTTTTCACTTGTGACACACGTGACAAGTAGGCCAATCAGAACATACTACGCCTGTTATGAACATATTTCACTGAAGAACAGCCAACGTGGGCCTCGGGCGCCCGACGTTTAGTTTCAGCACAGAGCCACACTATTATGTAATAATGTAATGCACGAGTACATTGTGATCGTAAGGGCCCCCGAATTCCCCGACGGTACATCGGAGATGCCTGTGCTCACAGGGTACACACACCTCTGTGTGCCTCTTCCAGCGAACACAATGTACTCAACTTGCCACACGATCGCGGTCACGTTTCAGGCCTTGTGCCAGCTCGTCGGCCAATCAGGAACGAGGGAATCTAAAGAGGGCGGGTACGACGCGCCTAAAGAAAGCAGCGGTTCTACTACTACACCACAAGCCCCGCCCATTGTTTTCCAAATATGGCAAGATGAACTACAAAGCGTCTGGAGCACGGTGTGTTTCCTCCTGCGATTCTGCGCACGGAAACATTGTTTGACTGTGTTTTAGAGAGACAAATGAAAGCCACAGTCGCTTCTTGGTTCCAACGCCGTTACTAAAGGTAACATTGAGTCGGGTGCATCTCGGGTCGCGATCCGGTGTCACCGGTGGTGTGTGCTGAGGTTCTCGTGGACCTCGCCGCGGAACACCGAGTCCTAGTAGCTGAATGAGCGTGAGCACTGCTGGGATAACAAGGAAGAGAGGTTGGGACGGAAAGGTGTTCTCTTCTGCAACTTCCAAGTAGACATTGGTGTGTAGAACAACCCGTTACATCGGAAGGGCCTTGTAAGTGTTCCGACGTTTCCGTTTGAGCTGTTTTTGAGAGATGTGCTTTGTTTGAACTTTTGCTATTCATCATTTAGATCCGATAATAGTGTGTAGGATGATAGCAAAAACTGTCAATGGAAGTTGAAATTAGACTGGGCAAATGAAGATACCTTTTTCTCCCCATGCATGTTTTTGTTTAAATGTACCAATATAACTTTCTCATTCAAGGTCGCATTCTAATCTAAAAGTAATTGCAGGCATGTTTTTGCAACTGCTTGAGCAAACACAACAGCGTAGTCTGTGTCTTGGTATTCAAATTCCAGACTGACATGCAAAGATACCAACTCTGACCTGTTTTCTTATCAGGTGTAGCCGTGGGAAACACTGATGTATATCAGTGGTGACCTTTCAAGCGCGTAAAGCAACAGATGAGCACAAGACGGAAGACGCAAAGCAACCACAGGGCCATCAACAAACTCCGAACCATGTCCGGTAGTTCCCGGGCGGAATCTGAAAGAGACTCGGGATTCTCCGGTATGTGTGGATCTGCTTCTTTAATGACTAATTCCGGGCACAATACAAAACGCACAGCTGCTCACTGTGTATATTTTCAACTGCAGCTGTTAATAGAGCACTGTGTGTGTTCTGTTGTCTATGTGATTGTCCTACTGATGTCTGACGTGCTATGTTCCTGTTATGTGCTGTATGTGAATGTGACGGGTGATGTTCCTTTTATATGTGCTGCAGAACAAGAACCTGCTGGAAATCAGCTTCATGCTGTTAATTTTTTAAATTGCAACGTTGAACCTTTTAATACTTTCCTGTATAATAAAAATAAAAATAAATACTACAGCATCAGACATCAAAACATTTCTGAACGAGAACGTTTCTAAACACGCCAAGTCAACCCAGGGAATATCTCTGCATAAACCGTTTTATCGGTTTGGTTCACTTTTGCAAAGCATATAAATAACAGCCCCTAGAGTCAGCTAATTGGGGAAAACTTTCATAGTGTGCAGGTTCAGGCAGCACAGATTGCTATAAGCTAACACTTTGCCACTTCCCGATGTGTAGATACGAGCTCGGAGCCAAACAGCACCAGGGGAACCACGGACTCGGAGGACTTGACTCATTGTGCCCCACAGCAAGGGGCAACGCTGGGGTCGGGCTCTGTGATCTCACAGCTGGCAGTGGTGGGAGGGTCATCCTACCCCAACATGTCTCCCATGATCATCATGAACAACGTCTTGCTCAAGCAGGTAGTCCTACAGCACAACGTCGTCCATAGACAAACCAGTTTTATGTACAATTATTTCTAATTTAATTGCTGCCTTGCTTTTAATCTGGATTGCGACTACACAGTGGTACATTCTTAAGGAATAAATACATAATAATTTCATCAGAGGGATTATGTGTATCTTTCTGAAAATGGAAATAACTAATAACACGGTCCTAACTGCATGGGTCCAGTCTTTAATTAGTGATGCTAGTAATTATTAAAGGGATTTTTTTTTTTTTTTTTTTTTCAGAATATTTCATACAAAGTTTGAACCCTCCCTGTGAGATCAGTGGGGTGCTGTGGGGACATTATCTAATTAATTAATTAATTAATTAATTAATTAGTTGATTAAATAATCTTTGTGTGTTTCTCTGGCCCTTGCAGTCTAGCGACCCCCCAAAGCCTCTGAAGCCCTGGGGCTTCAGGCCTGCGGTGGAGGGGGTCCTGCCGGTGGTCCCGCCCGCCCAGGTGGTCTTCATCCAGCCGATGCTCTCCCACCCAGCGCCCCCTCCCCATAAAGACCCCCACTCCTCCAGACACAGGCGCCCCAAGAAGTACCTCCCCGTCCTCAAGTCCTACCCCAGGATAGCCCCCCACCCCGGAGACAGCAGCTCCAGCTCCTTGGGTAGTACTGGCACTGCTTCTTCGTTGTCCGCCTCTTCCACGTCTTCATCGTCCTCCGCTTCCTCAAGGTCAAAAAGAGGCACTAAAATGACCTCCGGCCACTGGGAGCACTCTCACCGAGGCAAGCGTCACCATCAGAAGAAGAAGAGCCAGTCTGGAGGTGGCGCTTCCCCGTCGGGGAGCACCGCTATCGCCCCTGTGTCCCCTAGCGCCCTGTCACAGAAGCCCCTCTCCTCGGTGGAGAGCGAGCGACTTGCGCCGTCGGTGACCGTCCCCCCCTCCTCAGAGCCCAGGGAGTCGCCGCCGGTCGCCCCGACGACGCTCCAGACGCGGACGTCGCCGGTCGCCACGACGACGCTCCAGACGCGGACGTCGCCGGTCGCCACGACGACGCTCCAGACGCGGACGACGCCGGTCGCCACGACGACGCTCCAGACGCGGACGACGCCGGTCGCCACGACGACGCTCCAGACGCAGACGACGCTGGTCGCCCCGACGACGCTCCAGACGCAGACGTCGTTGACCAGCTGTGACCCGAAGCCCACGGGCCCGGGCGCCGACCCGGACCCCGAGACCAAGAGGATGCGCTTCTGCAACACGTACAACATCCTGAGCGAGTCGGGCCTGCTGGACATCACCCTGAAGACCAAGGAGCTGCAGCGGCAGAACCGGCACACGCAGGGCGAGCTGGACCGCCTCAAGGAGCACACGGAGCTCTTCATCCAGGCGCTGCTGAGCGGCGACCCCGGAGTCGTCCTCAGGCTGCAGACCCGCCTGCAGGAAGAGGAGGAGGAGGAGGAGGAGGAAGAGGACCCAGAGAGAGGGGGAGACACCGGGGAGTGCGACGCCGCGTAGGACGACTAAGGATTAAGGGGGCTAGGGGGGGGGGGGGGGTAATCCACTAGACAACATGAGAGAGTGCTTGGCTTCACAAGGGAAACAGCTGGACCGGAATAAATGTGTCCCGCGATCCAACACCCGCCCCGTGGCACCTCTGTATACCCCAGACTGCTGTGACCTACATATAGTCCGTCGCCCGCTGGCTGTTGGAGTGCCGGACGGCTGGAGCCCCTGTTCAAGCCTTGGCACCTCTAATTGTTCAAGTGAGGCCTGGAGGGTTTGTGTCGCGGGGACCAAAAGGGCAAAGAACACATGAGACTGCATGAGACTATTTCGTCCGACATTGAGCATAGATATGGTGATTAGCATTGTGCTATTTCTAAAGGGTTGCCTGTGATCGTGACAAAGTAAGGTAATGCGTACTGTAAGATCGGTTTACTGTTGTCGATATGAAGCTCTCGTGTGCTAGTCATTGTAGCTTCCAGATGCATTCACCTGTTGACACCAAGACTTTTTTTGCAGGCCTAATATTTTTTAAATGCCTCATTTAATTTTTATATAATTGATATGTACATTTTTATATCGATCTCGCTGCTGTTTTCAGTGATGAGTCCAGCCCGTGCCTTAGTGACTGACTGAATGGGATCAGTGACGACTCCAACATCTCTAAACGAGAGCAATGTGTGCCTGATGTGTGTGACTATTTCATTGCTCTATTTTTGACAGTTACAGAGTATTTTATGTGGTTAACTGACAATTTGGTGTATAACTAGAATTTTTTTCGTGTTAGGACGGCAGATGCAATACCAGAAAATGGAAACCAAAAAATATTCTTGAGCTCTGAACATACAGTCCATGGGTTCCTCCATGTGAGAAAACGTTCAACAATTCATACAGGTCCATAGCTTATTTTATTCTTTCATTCGTATATCAATGGTGTGAATGAGAGTGTGATTCTACAATCTTTTTTTGAGGTTCGATTTTTGTTCCTGACATGTAGCAACTTGTTTTAGTACTGTATTTTTCCAGTTTTGAGTACATATTAAAAATGCAAAGACAATATAACTTCATGAGGAAATGGCTGCCAAGACAGACAGCTCCACTGTACTTTGATTTAAGAAATCGGGTTTCATTGCCTCACAACAAACATCCATCTGCAAAATGAACTAATCTCAGCTTTTTCTCACAAACAAAGGCTATACTTCCAGAAGGTTGCGGTGCTCTGGCTGAGACATATTTATTTTGTTATATTTCAGTATGTGAATTTATCATATCTTATTAACTGGAATAATGTGCAAAGCTAATACAAGGAGGATGAACTGCCGTATAAGTGTGTCCATCCCCAAGCAACATATAGGTATTTGAAATACATACTGGGTCAGTAGAGTCTGCCAAACCCACAGCTACAAATACGTAGATATTGAATTTTCTTTTGCGCTTCCACGAACAATGAATTTGTCTCTTGTCCTGGTTTAAAAGGCGGCGTAGCAACTAGGTCCTTAATGTCGTGGTAATAAAAGAAAGACAGGCTCTATCTTTCCTCTAGCCCATGGGCTAGCATTTAGAATAGATTTACGATGATATAATATACAATGCTATACTATTAAGGGGTGCTTGGAGGTCTGAAGACCCGGTTTGAAACGGAAGATCTGTGTGAAGGATCATCATGCACATAAGAATTCCTCTAGCACGGACAATCATTTAATTAAACCCATTATAATCTAATGCAGATGCTCAATGGATACCCCTCATCCCCTCCTCGCTCCTGGAGGACATGTGACTAATCCTATGGACAAAAAGACATGAGCAGTAATTATTGGAATGGGACAAATAGATAATCAAGGTCATATGACCCTTCATAAGGCTTTATGTGGACAGTCGTTGCCATACATTAACTATTTTCAAGGTCTTTTTAAATTAATTTTGTGTGTTTGGATAACAAGGTTTTTTATGATATTTTGCAGTGCATATTATGCATTTTGGTTAATATTAATTGCTCTATAAAGACTACAAGTAGTAGTTAATTTTTCTATTTATTTTTCATTGTCTAAACTAATGCAATGTGTTTGTGCCTCGAATAAATGGTCTAGATAAACAACTCATTCATCCATAAGGATTGTGGCCTCACTTAAACGTTTTTGCTTTGTTTTTGGTTTATTAGATTTGATGAACCCTTCCTATTTCTAATGTGCTGTTACTAATGTACTGAAAATTATTTGATCTTGTTTACAGGAATTTCTTAGCTGTCCCCATACAATTCAAAGCCTTGTTTTATGAGTATGGCTGTCGAAGAGTCTACCAACTGATCTGCACAAGAGCCAGATACATTGCAGATTTCTGTTTGTCTACGCATTTTTTCTGTATACAATGTACATTGTATACCGTACATTCTTTACAATGAAAAGATGCTGTGTGTGTGTGTGTGTGTGTGTGTGTGTGTGTGTGTGTGTACTCGCCTAACTATCCAACAGTGGACTTCGGCGTCGTAACACCTTCACCAACAGGGGACCTCCGAGCCAAGAGGGGACATTTTTCAGGTCCCCTTTTGGTCATGCCTTAAATCAACCTAAAAACATGCCTAAAATATTTTGACGCATTTTCACAACTTTTGCCAAGAGGGGACCTGAAAGTGTGTGAGTGTTTAGTCCATACTCTATAGCGCCTCTGCTGGCCAGAGCTTGATTTTCAACGACCAATCCACACACGTCGCTTCAAACACTGCAGTCGTTCACACGTCTGTCAGAGTGTAGAGGGCTGTTAAACAGACTACTTAGTAAAATCTCTTGAAACATGCAAACAAAAAAGGCTCAGCTTTAAAAGTTCCACACTTTTTTTGTAAGTAGTGACAGGGGTCCACTAATAATAATAATAATAATAATAATACATTTAATTTGGATGACACTGTTGGCTATTACAAAATGACACACGTCCCTTCTTAGATAGCATGGAGCGACATTCACACTCCTTCTTTTATAAAAAGAGGTAATAACTTTATATACTGTAAGGGAAAGTAATTAATCTCAACTAATGTAATAATAATTTGTCAAACTTGATTTGTTAGTGTGTTTTTAGGAATAGAATTGTCTAACAAAAAACCTATCTATTCATTTGTATCAATAAAAATGATAAACAAATACAATATAAGGGTCTAGAGGAAATAACTATATATATATATACATATATATGTATATATATATATATAATGTAAGGGAAAGATAGTAATATCAACTAATGTAATAATAATTTGTCAAACTTGATTTGTTAGTGTTTTTAGGAACAGAATAGTCTAACAAAAACCTATCTATTCATTTGTATCAATACAAATGATAAACAAATACAATTGAAATACAATATGGGTCTAGATCTTTGAAATTGTTCAATCCCCAAATTAGCCTTAATTTACCATTTTACAATGCATTTGAATTGTTGATTTGCATCACAGGAAATGGTCCACACTTGTACTGTATGGAAGGACAGGGGTCCACTGTTGGCTGATACATAATGACAGAAGTTCCCTCTTAGATAGCATAGAGTGACATTCACACTCCAACATGGATGAGTAAGAAATTTGAATTTGAATGGTAACAATTCCGTTAAATCCTCGTCCTCGTTTTGATAGTCTCACTCATGGCCGATCAGTGTGTTCTTTCTGATTAGCTCTTAATTGAGATCACCTGTCACGCACCCCTTTATTAAAGGTGAACACAATTGGTTTGGTTTACTTTTCGCATCGGCCTGTGTCAATCGAGGTTGAGTTTAGTGAGGGTTGAAAGTTTTCGATCTAGATTGCAGATCACTATTGTCACTTTATACAAACTGAAAGTATGCGTTATTGCGTGTTTGTTTTTGTGGGCATTTGACTGAACAGCCCAGACAAATATTGCTACCAACATGGCACTTCGAAACGGACCACCGCAGTGAGTAAAAGTTATTTTCCTTTATTAAATGTTGACGTTTTTTGGGCTGTCTCCTCAGACACAAGCCATCAGTATCCCTGCTCTTTGCACCTTGACATGCATGTCACCGCTGTTTGTTAACCTAGCTTTGCTGATTTGTATCTTGTGATGTGTGTGTTTTTCTTAACAGGTGTTAGATGACAGACAAGATCTATGGGGGGGCCCCCTTTGGGCCCCCCCATACCAACTTAGTCTTCAAAGGAATCTAGTGCCATGGGACTCCAGTGTCTTTAAAACATCCTCGGAATACATGTGTATGAATGGTCCACCGAAGGGTTGATCTGGAAGCCACCACGGTCCACGCAGTAATCTGCTGCGTGGGCCGTAGTGGCTTCCATAGCCATCTTTCGGTCTTGGTCAGGATTTGTTACAGTTGCCTTTCAATGTAGCAGGCTACGGGTTTCTGAAGAAGCCTGCTTTACATAGCATTGGAGTACAAATATTGTGCAAAATGCTCATGTAATTGCACTAGCACTGGTAACCTGTAGATTAGCTTAGTTTAACGTCATTCGGTGCTGTCTGTCAAATGTGTGGCTTACTTTAAGTCCACAAGGCCCTCTGGTAAACCACGTTGGAACACCCCTGGACAAGGTGATTCGTCACTGGGTGTGTGCTAAAGTTTTGTTCCATTTTTCACTAGTTGGTTAAGGTTTGGTAGAATTGTTTGGATGCTAGCGACGTGATGGCGTATGTACAAGAGCCTACCGTGGCCAGGCCACAGTTGCGACGGCCACGGCCAGATGGCCTAGTGTGAGTGCAACCTTGATTGCATTTGTATACTGTTTACCATTGGATGTTTATGCAATTTGGCTTAATTCATCCGCTGTAAAGCTGCATTTGACTATTCCAGGGTCGTTTTGTACAAGCTTTAAATTGACCATGTTGACTAGTTTGTGGGAAGTTTTTTTTTTTTTTTTTTTACCCTTGCTTACAATCCAACGGTTGCGACCACTTATGCAACTGGGCTGTGAACCTTGCAATTCTAGTTGCATATTTGTACACGCAAGCTTGTCCATTTCTATCGCCATCACTAACACTAGCTTCAGCATTTCCTTGTAGGCCATTAGCTGACTTGTGTATTGGAGCAATGATTTGGGTATTTTAAGATGCTTGAAAACCTAAAATAAAGCAAAATGCGTGTCTGGTGGTGTGCAAGAGCCAATTTGTTGGCTTGCAGTAGTCGAGGAGTTGCCGTAGGTCGTAAGCCATCTGGAGGTTGTGGCAATGGAGGCTTGTGGTAGATCTGCCATCCAAGAAAGGTTAATTCTTCTGAAGCATGATTAATAGTTTAGTAAATTAAATCTATTCATATAGAACTATAAAATCCAAGACTGCAGCCAGTAACTTGGATCGCAATATGTGGAAAGTATTAGTCTTCATTTGTAACAACAGAATAATTAACATGACTGACTGGGTTTCTTCCATTTTCTAACTAGGGGGACTTGACTGGTGAGTCTACTGGATTAATCAGTAGCGGTACTTTGCCCAACAGATTTGATGGCATGACTACAGGGTGACAAAGACAATTATTCCCTGCCTATCAAAAGAGACTTCTAAAACATATCTGCTAGAACAGTTCCTATACTTTTTGTATAATTTGGTCATGCTGCAAATTTACTTTTTGTAGTTGCTCCATATTTAGTTCTTTGACAGCCTCACCTGCTAGAAAAGTCTATTCAAATCGGCTAAATATAATGAACTAAATTAATAGCCATGAAATGTTGTCATTCATACTAATGGCAAATACCCCCTTTCAGTTGGTGGTTCAACACTGATGTCTCTCTAGGCTTTAGGGAGAGCTCACATAAATTACACAAATGTCCTGGAGTAATTGGGAATACACTTTTATTTAGTCTACCTGACCAGGGACATCTTTGAACTATAGGTCACCTAACCCGTACTTTTCACTCTTGTTAGGTTGTCCTTTTCTCTTGTTTTAACCCGAAAGGGCTGAAAATATCAACATTTCAGGTATTCTGTTTGGATAATGTGCAAAACTTGTGGCTTCACTAATAAAAAAAATTTAACGAATGTATTTTTCTTAATGTGGTTAAACTATTTAAAGATTTGTATGCAAAATATTTCTGCTCAATTTGTGGTCAATGAAACTCAATTTTTTTAATTTGGTAAAACACAACTATGGGTTAAAGGTATTTGCTTTGGGCATCTTTTGATATTTTTAGAATCTACCTCCATTGCCGTTAGAAATGGTGTCTCCCAGTACTGCAAAGTGCTTCCACAAGTTTAAAAAAGAATGGGCAGAAAAGGAACTGCCAACTAAATCTATTTAACATGGGTAGAAAGTTTCCATGGAAGCTCTTGGCTGCTGGTTCCCAACACAGCTCCACTGTTAGCCTGTGACCTTGCGTTTAACTTTTTTGGACTTTTTGGTGACTTTCACAAAAGAGAAATGAACTGGTTAATACAATAAACAAGACATTTGAAACTTCAGCTACATTTTTATCTATTTGTACTACCTTTGATTTCAACCAGTGACATGCTTGTCAGGTGATAACTATGTACCTGTGACTGCATATCGTGGTACCATTTTGAACTGTTTGTGGATATTGCATTAAATCCATATGCTTGAAACTTTTCAATAATGCATATCAACGAGACAATGGAATGAAATAAATAGTTCAAGCAATTTGTGGGACTTGGCTGCTTTTACATTATTACTCATTTTGGGGGTTATTTCAGTCTCTCCAACCTGCAGGTCGTGCGACGAATCATAATGTGAATGGGAATATTCTATAAATGTCTTGATATCATCTTTCGTCTCAACACTTCTGCTGCAGCCGCTTAAAGTCTCACTCCGAGAACCTTAAAATATGAATCAATCCATTAGAAGTGTGAAAATATCTTCCCGGTGGCGTAACGGGGCAAACAAGGTGTGCTTTGACATCTACGTTTTGAGGCGATTGCAACAGTGCCACACATCATATTTGAATATGTTTCGGGGTAGTAATTAGCTGTCGATTTTGGAGGCCTTTATCAATAATGACCAGCTATAGATTTGCTTCCCGATGAGATTTCTGACAAATTACATGTTATTTAGCATCTACACGTTAAGCTGAGTCCAATGAGATCAAGCTCGCCCTCTTGCTACACCGAGATCATGTCCTAGACCATAGGTGTACCATGTAAAATACATGTTACCATTTGCTAGAGTGTCATGCTTGGTGTCTTTGGACTCAGCTCAACGTGTAGATCACTGATCACGTTTCAATAGATTAAATAACGTGACAGTGTCACGTATTTTCGTGAGACCGGGTTGAAATATCGCTTAAGTATTCAAGTCCCCTCTTGGCAACTTCTTTAAAAGAAATCAAAAAAACACATTTGAAGTTATATTATGACAAAATAACTTAAAACTAAACTCTTATGTTTTTGTATTTTTTAAATGACCAGAAATAGAGGTCCACACTTGGTCGATGAAAACCGATAGTCCCCTGTTGGTAGGGTAAACGTGTGTGCGTGCGTGCGTGCGTGCGTGATTGTGTCTGTTTGTGTCTTTCTGTCTGTCTGTCTTTCTGTTTGTCCATCTGTCTGTGCCTACTACTACTTTCAACTCAATATGAAATATTTATTTCTGATATTCAGAGTAGGACACAAATAAAACTAAAGCATTTTATTACATACAGTACATCTGCAATATCTGTCATTGTGCGCTTGTATCAATCTCAACCATTCCGGTTGAATTTTAGCTGTGAGCTGGGATCTCTTTTGATAAGCATTGGCAGACCTTCTGGTTTATTTGTCTATTTTCAGTCTGCCTTTCTTGCCTTTAAATATCTAGAAATACAAGGTTTTGTCTCGTTTTCATGGACACCGGCAGTCTAGTGATGGACAAAAGGATCATTATTCCAAATACAATATTATGTACCAAATGTGGAGGTGACTTTTTTATTCTTTAATTTGACGGGTGATAAAAAATGTAATAGGAGTAGTGATGTAATTGTAGGATTACGAATTAAGCCCACACGAATACATTTTTTATTTTAAAGTATTATTATAATGTCATTCTCTGAATATTATAATTGCTTAAGCAGGCAATGACACTCAAGCAATGCATGCATTTAAAACAAAGGAGAGGCGTGTACATGTAAAGCCATACTGAGTTAATATAGTACTCACCACTAGATGGAAACAACGTACCCCTTCGACCCGAATTATACACACACGGAAGTGGTATCAAATGTGGACCTTCAGGATCTCCGTAGAACAATTTTTGTCGACTGGTGTTTTGGTAAATGTATGTTTTGTATGTTGAAGTTAAACAATTCAAGGTAAGCCGTCCACGCGTTATTTAATCTATTGATGGTATCGATCTAGACACTGGTTTCACACGGGTTCGAAGCGAGGAGGTGTTGGTTCTAGTTCAGGTTTGGACAGCAGCAAGCTACCATCTTACCGGTGGGCTAACCACACTGGTGGGGCTGATAATCAACTAAAACCAGATCTCTGGAGAGCGGAATCCAGCCTGCTTTGGACAGCTGACACTATGTTATGCGCGGTTTTTGAATGGCAATATCTCGACTCGAAACTATGCATTTAGAGTGAGTTACTATACTGGTGAAATTACATAGTAACCATGTGTATTATGTATATATAGGTCATTTGTTTATGCATTTTAAAACTCACCGTGTGTTCTTCTTACTGTAACGTTAGACGAGACCCTGTACATCCCTCACACATGACCCACTGAGAAGCTATATCCAGAGCCATAACTCTGCAGGAGAAACTTGGGGTAAGGGTATTGTCTGCTGCGAGTTTGTTTGCCTTCCTCATACATAGTTTGGCTCAATGCATGGGTTGTGAATTGTCCCTGTTTTAATGGACGTCTTGTTCTTCTAGCTTTCACAAAGTGTGACCCATGCTTTCTGATGAGCTCGACTCCAAACCCGAGGTAAACTCGACGTTACTTTATTAACGTCACAACGATTACTTTTCGCGAGAATCCTTTGAATCCCTCGATGAGCTTTTAAGTACTGTGTAAGTTGTTCTGTAGCTATGAATAATTGGATCCTAGTTCTGATCTGACCCCATTGTTGATCTAAATATAAGCTCCATCCCACATTGTATAGACTCTATAAGCTCATTGTCTATGGAGGAGGTATAGTAGCCTCATTGGTATTCTGCTGTCGGTTTCTTCTCGAGCTTTGCTAGATAAATATAACTCCTGCCACGGATCACAATAATTTACCATAATGTTCTCTGTGGTCTGAACAAATCCTTCAGACCTTTCTGCAGTCGTTTCTGCTCTCTCTTAAGATGTGTGTTTTTCCCATCTCTTTGATCAGCTGCTGGTGCAGTTTGTACAGAACGCGTCCATCCCATTGGTCCAAGGTCTGGAGGACTCAGAATCCAAGCACTGCCTTTCCCTGTTGGCGCCCACTGAGGTCTCTCTGTGTGGCCCACTGGAGCTCACAGGTCAGCAGCCGGTCGTCTCCTCGGGCTAAAGCGCCGCGCTTTAGTCGACTGCTGCTGTTATTGTCCTGTAGTGCAGGTTCAGCATTCATTTGCTGTATAACTCGACTAAACGTTAAGGCTGCAATGTGCAAGAGTTGCTGTTTCCGTGCCGGCTCCAGTCAGAGAGAGAGAGAGAGAGAGAGAGAGAGAGAGAGAGAGAGAGAGAGAGAGAGAGAGAGAGAGAGAGAGAGAGAGAGAGAGAGAGAGAGAGAGAGAGAGAGAGAGAGAGAGAGAGAGAGAGAGAGAGAGAGAGAGAGAGAGAGAGAGAGAGAGAGAGAGAGAGAGAGAGAGAGAGAGAGAGAGAGAGAGAGAGAGAGAGAGAGAGAGAGAGAGAGAGAGAGAGAGAGAGAGACTCCTCTATGCTGCTGCAGAGTCTGAGCAATTAACCTAAATCCCCGTAGTTATGTGAGCGTCTACGTGACAGAATGTACTTTAGAGCACATCTCAAACCAATACCATTAGCATATTGTGCCACTAACTTTGATGTGCTTCTTTGATGTGATTAAGAGGTTGTTTCACAATGTTTACTTTTAATTAACACTTGAGTCGTACAAATCTCCTAATTGTGCGACACACGTGGTGGTGTGTTTTAGAAAACTGCACATCGATAAAGTTTGACTCCCTCGACTTGTTGTTGCAGATGGCCGCCTCAGCCACGAACCCGTGCGGTCCCCCACGCTGTCCGACTTCGGGGCCGCGTCGGGGCAGGGGCCCCTGGGGGTCCATAGTCCCTTGGGGGTCCGGTCCCACGGCTCCCAGAGTCCCCCTCCCATCCTCCACGAGCTCCAGCAGTCGGACACCCCGTCCTACGTGCTGCTGAATCTCGCTAAAGGTTAGGGCACAGCCGACCGTGCCCGCCAAACATCCCCCTTCAGCTGACAGCGTCAGAGGCTGGGGGGGGGGGGGGGTTTGAGGTGCAAGACGAGAAGGAGCAGGCTGGGGTTAGGCGACCTTCTCAGTGACTGGCTCAAGCGTACGCACACACACCTCTCTACCACAACGGGTGGGCGGCATGTATCTCAGGAGGAAGAGCGGGGTTGGCTGGTAACTGCAAGGTTGTTAGATCGATCCCCGGCTTGAGTGTCAAGGTGTGCCTGAGCAAGGCGCCTAACCCTAACTGCTCCTGACGCGCAGGCTGTCGCCCTGTGTGTCTGATGCCGCCGTCGGTGTGGGAATGTGTGAATGAATGGGTGAATGCTAGGGCAATATTGTAAAGCGCTTTGGGTGGCCTCTGGTTACAAAAAAGCGTCATATAAATTACGGCTGAGCGATTTGGGGTAATAATCTAATTGCGATTATTTTCACCAATATTGCGATGGCGATTTAATTTGCGATTTTTATAATTTATTAAGTTCCTCATGTTGTGTATTATTCACTAAAAAATGTCAACATAAAAACTGCTCTTTCCTTTAAGCCAGGCCGATTCATTTATATTATAAACTTCTTTATTTAACTATTGAATTGTAAAATAAAAAAAAATGAATCGTACTGATTTCCAGTCAGTAATGGCAACAAATCAATTTTTTTTTATTATTCGCAGCCTTTGCGATTTGCATACCGCGTTCTATTACATCGCGATGTTGATTTGAATTCGATGAACCGTTCAGCCCTAATACAGACGCAGTCCGTTCATCCAGTGGCCTCTAGAACCGTGCTCTGGTTCCAAGGCTTGACACTGATCTCGCTCCCTCCCTCCCCCCCCCCACCCAGGCCTCTCGGCCTCCTCTGAGCCGCTCATCTTCTCGGCGGACGGGGCGGGCGAGGAGGACGACGAGGGCGTGTCGTCGGGGGACTACGGCATCGACGGCAGCGCCCCCTGGTACCTGCGGGTGCAGGAGCTGGCCCACGACAGCCTGATCGCCGCCACGCGTGCCCAGCTGGCCCGGGACGCCAAGGCCAGCCAGGAGGCCAGGGCCGCCGACGTCTTTCACAGTGAGGACCTTTTGGCCCTTATCTCCTCCACAGTTTTCTATCGTCACACCCTCTCCCGCGTAGTTTTCTATAGAGGGTGGTGTAAGGTTCCCAAGGTCCCACCTCCCCAACCTCCCCCTCATCATTTTCTACAGAGGGCAATATTAGGGTCACCTCCTCCCCCTGAAAGATTTCTAGAGATGGCGATATTGGGGTGCCACCCTCTCCCTGGTCGTTTTCTAGAGAGTCTGATATTGGGGTCCCACCCTCCCCCTCATAGTATTCTAGAGAAGGCGATATCGGGGTCCAACCGTCTACCTCGTAGTTTTCTAGAGAGGGCGCTATAACGGTCCCGCCTTCCGCCTGATGGTTTTCTGGAGAAGGCATTATTAAGGTCCCACCCTCTCCCTCGTAGTTTTCTAGAGAAGGTGACGTCAGCGTCCCGCCCTCCCCCTCTTGGTCTTCTAGTGGGCGGGTGGGCGATAGTTGGTGTGTCTTTCAGTGAAATTAGGTTTCCTTAACAGTAATGGCTCCTCGTTATCTGGGGTCGGGTCGGGAGGGCAGCAGCTCAAGTAGGGGGCCCCAGACTTCCCTTTTCCCGGGCCACATTGTACCCCTACCGGTAATGCCCTTAACGGTAATGTTCTCCCACCTCGTTTCCTAGAGGTTTCAATGCCCTAACGTTTTCTAGAGTGGTTGATGCCAGTGTGCCCAAAGCATTAATACTATGCCAGTTTCTCTGTGTTTAATACCCCAGAATCCTGTACTTAGTATGTCATTGTTAAAAAGATGCATTGGTTTCACATCATTGAAGGACATTTGTTTTAACAAGGAAAAATCTTGAAAGCGTAATTTGACGCGAGTCATTGAGAATCTATTAACGTTAATATTCTGAAGTTAATATTTTACCTTTTTAATTCACTTCAAAGCGGCTGTGTGGTTTCATCCGTCATCCAACTGCAATATCGGACCACTTCAACTCCTCATCAACACTGGAACAAATTGGGATATTAGGGTCCCACTCTATCCCTTTTAGTTTTCTAGAGAGGGTTATATAAGGTTCACCACTCATTGTTTTCTAGAGGGGGCGATGTAAGGGTCAAACCCTCCTTATAGTCTTCTAGAGAAGGCGGTTTTAGTGTGTCTTTAACTGAAATGAGGTCTCCTTAAAAGTAATGCCTTTAATCGTAATGATCTCCTACAAAGTTTCCTAGAGGTGGTGATATTTAAGGGAAATGAGTTGTCTTTCCAATCCCCCAACGTTTTCCAGAGAGATTGATGCCAGTGTGCCCTGAGCGCTAATACTAAGTGAGTTTCTTTGTGTTTCATACCCCAGAGTCCTGGAGTAAGTACGTCATTGTTAAAAAGATGTATTGGTTTCATATCATTGAAGGACATCGGTTTGAACAAAGAAAAATCATGAAAGTAGCGAAATGGGATGCGCATCACTGAGAATTTATTAACGTTAATATTATGAAGCTATTATCTCACCTCGGATTCATGTGCGTCTTCATCCGTCAGCCAACTGCAATATCTTAGGACCACTCTGGTCTCCTCATCAACGCTGGAACAAAGTTTGTCACGTCTCAGCCCGACCCTCAGTGAGTCCCACTGTGTCGGGTTACAATCTGAAAAGAGCCGTAATTGCCCTCCCATTATACTTCATTAGGTTATGCACGGCCCATTTAGCCGCGGGGTGGGGGTCGCTCAGAGACACATTAACGCCGGAGCTCGTGCCCCTCGCGTCGCACGGAGGAGGCCGACAAATGCCTTGGCGGCGGGGGGTCCGGGGCAGGTTAAAGCGGGGACTGATTGCATTCAAATGCGTTATGAGTGTGAGTCACACCCCCCGGTTCATAGCCGAGCCATCAGACCGGACCCAAGGCCGCTGATTAACCTCCACGCCGCCACAAGGGCCTGCTCCACTCCTCGCCCCTAACACCCGTTCTCTCCGCCTCTCCCCCTCTTCCCCCCTCTCTCATTTTCCTCCCTCTCACTCTCCATCTCGTTTTCTCTCTCTCTCGTCCTCCGGCGTCTTTTTCGTGCGTTCCATCGCTCTATAATTTCTTCCCTCGTTTCCTCTCTCGTTCTCTCCCTATCCCCCCCCTCTTTCTCTCTTCCTCTCGTTCTCCCTCCCTCTCTCTCACTTCCCTTCTCACTCCCTCTCCCCCCCCCCCCCCCCCGTCTGCCCATCTTTCCTCTGTTGCCTAGGCGACCACGCGCACAGCTTCGCGTCGGACGAGGATCAGCGGGAGGCGACGTCGCCCCGGCCCCCCCGCCCGTCGCTCTCCAAGCAGATGCTGCGCTGCTCGTTCGAGGGCTGCTGCCGCACCTTCACCTGGCCGGCGCACCTCAAGTACCACCTCAAGACCCACAGGTGAGGGGCCGCACGTCGGGGGGGGGGGGGGGGGGGGGGGTTCAGAGTAGGGCAGCTCAATTATGGTAATTATGGTAATTATCCTAATTGCGATTATTTTGAAATCGGGGAAAGAATATACAGAAAAGGTACAAATAAAAAAAGGTTTGAAAGTAATGTGCAAATATGAATCCAGCTGTTTCTATAAAACACTTAATGAATCCAAAAATATACTTAAAAAAAAAAAATATATATATATATATATATATATATATATATAAAAATAATAACGTTTGAACTCCATTATATTCGTTTGGAGATTGTTCAACCCAAAAATCTAAATTGTGTTTAAAAGTTTAATGAATTGCACAGCCCTACTTCAGAGTTCTCCTAGTCTCTGCATAGCCTCCCCCCCTTACCCCCCCCCCACCCCTCTTACACAGTTATTGTATGTTGTCCGTCCTGGCACTTAATGTACGCTCTTATTTTATGTTGTACGTCCTGACACTTAAAAAAAGTACTTAGCATTGTGTAGCATCTTATCCTAGCTATCTCTGTTGTGTACGGGGACAGGGTTAACCTAGCGATTGTGAGTGATTGACACTTGTTTCTTTGAACATCCTTACTGTACGCACAGCGATGTATATATTGTTGTTTCTCGTTTTTCTGACAAATGTACTTATAGTAAGCTTTGGATAAAAGCGTCTGCTAAATGCGCTAAATGGAAGTGCCTCTTCGCCACCAAGGGTTCCATTGTTACCTGTGATCCCGTGCTGTGAAGCGTGTGTCTTTCCTCTCCCTCTTTATACCGGCTCTCCTCTCGTGTCTCTGTACGCAAAGGCTCAGAGGCCCGTATGGAAGTGTGCTTTAAAAAAAAAAAAAAACGTCTTATCTTTTCATTAAAATTACTGTGTCGCATCAAATTAAATCGAGAGTGACACGGCTATTTGGAAGCCATGTTTTATGAAATTGTTTCAGGATTGCTCTTGCAAGCCTTCCTGCTTCGGGTTTTCCTGATGTCAGTGTTGATTTTTACAGACGTCGTCGTGATCTTCTGTTAATGCCGCCGAAACGGCAGTATTAACACTTTTTCCTGAATAGCTCGAGGTGGGGTAGGTGTTAGAGTACGGATCTGCAGTGTGATGTTGAAAGGAGCTTTGGTATGGATCAGCATTAGGCCTCACCTCGATGCCATGGAAACCCAGGAACAAATGAAACAAGCGCTGTGCCTGAAGTTCTGCACTTGTTCACTCCTTCCCTAATCCCCTAAAAGTGTAAATATCGCACATTATTTAGGTAGCACAGTACCGGCGGTGAGTAAGGGTAATTCTGACACTAATTATGTGCTTTTGTCAGTGTGATGCGTCTGGTGGCACTAACAAGCTGCCGCGAGTTGGAACCCGATTAAAATAAAAACTGCTCTGCGTCACTGCGATTAAAGTGCAGCTCAGGAGTACACCTCTTCCACGGCAATGTGGGTCTGAAGTACTGCCCTATAGTACCATGGTGGTGTAACCTCCTTCGTGCACTCATCGTTCAAACGGCACTACACTTAAAACGGCGAAAAACCCTTAAATCACCTAAACACTGCGCTACACAGAGCGAACGCGTGACTAACTTCAGACGCAGGGGTTTGGTCAAGGGCTGGATAGGGTTCCACTTTGACTCAACGCAAGTGGGTTCACGGACCCGTTACGTCCTTGCGGACCCCCAAGATACCGCCTCCAAAAAAATTGTACCCTTGCGTCAAGGCAACGCAGCAGCAAGGGCTGTGATTGGTCCGCTCACTAAAACCCGACGCGGAACCGAAACAGGTTCCCGACTGCGCCGAAGCGTCTGCTCGGTCCTTGCGATGCGTCGTCGTGGAACCATAATCATCCCTTGGTTTCGGACGCAGGGGGGGGTCCACAAGGTCCCACCATGACTGGGGGGGAGGGGGTTTGGCGTGGTGTTCATTGGCGCTTTTGTGGTTCCCCCCCCCCCCCCCCCCCCCCCCCCCCCCCTGGCCAGGAACGACCGGACGTTCCGGTGCGGCGCGGAGGGCTGTGGGAAGAGCTTCTACGTGCTGCAGCGGCTGCAGGTCCACCAGCGCACCCACAGCGGGGACAAGCCCTTCATCTGCAAGGACTGCGGCAAGAAGTTCAGCACGGCCGGCAACCTGAAGAACCACCGCCGCACGCACACCGGTAGGGGCACGCACTGATTATGTCATGATGTTTAGGAGAATAACGGCAGAAACAGGGTGAGGGTGATGTCATGATGTTTAGGAGAATAACGGTAGAAACAGGGTGAGGGTGATGTCATGATGTTCAGGAGAATAACGGTAGAAACAGGGTGAGGGTGATGTCATGATGTTTAGGAGAATAACGGTAGAAACAGGGTGAGGGTGATGTCATTATGTTTACTATAATTATAGTAGGAACACGTTGATGATTATATGATGTTCATAAGAATTATAGTAGGAAAACATTGATTATATCATATTTATAAGAATTATAGTGGGAACACATTGAAGATGAGGTTGTGATGTTTATAAGAATTATAGTATGAAAACATTGATTATATGATGTTTATAAGAATTATAGTGGGAACACATTGAAGATGATGTCATGATGTTTATAAGAATTATAGTAGGAACACCTTGATGATTATATGATGTTTATAAGAATTATAGTGGGAACACATTGAAGATATGATGTTTATGAGAATTATAGTAGGAACACCTTGATGATTATATGATGTTTATAAGAATTATAGTAGAACACCTTGATGATTATATGATGTTTATAAGAATTATAGTAGGAACACCTTGATGATGTTTAGAAGACTTATCGTGGGAACGCTCCAGATGATGATGTGATGGTGAGGATGTTTAAGAGGATGATTGTAAGGACACATTGATCCTGAGGTCGTATGACTTCACAATGATGCTCATGGATATCGACAAGAGTACAACACAATAATGATCATGTTGACAATTATACATTTTAATTGTTGATGACGATGCATTATATGAATAATAGAACGATTATAATAAGGATCTGATCATGATAATAATGATTATAATTCATATCACGGAACAATCGAACGATTTGATGTTTCTGTCACACACGGGCTACATCGCCTGCCTCTCTCGGGCCATCCCATAATACTCCACGTAGGGTGAAAGTGATGTCTACTACACCCCTGATTTCACAGGCGATGATCTTACCGCTGCGTTCCGTGTCCCAATGAGCCTTTCATCATTGTTTTTAGGACCACCTCCTCCGTCGTATAGTGGACACAATCCCACCGCAGTCGGAGCGGTTCAGCCAAGTGGCTCCTCTCCAGAGCTTTAGAAGGCTTCTTTATCGGGTTCCAGGCAGATGAAACGGGGCCGGGCTGGGCCGCGCGCGTCGGTCGGGCGGCCATTAAAACTATAAAAGTTGTTTGTGCAAGCGGTGCAACTCTGCCTAAATCAGCACATTCCCTCCCCAAAAGACACCTCCCACGTTCATGTAAATGTTGGGATCTGGGGGGGGGTGGGGGTGGTGCTGAAGGAAGGGAAAGCAAACAAACGTGTGTGTGTGTGTGTGTCTCTCTTCTTTTGTGTGTGCGTGTGTGAATGTGTGTCTCTCTGCGCGTGTTTTTCTCTCTGCGTGTGTGTGTGTCTCTCTGCACGTGTGTGTGTGTGTGTGTGCTTGTGGCTGTTTGTGCGTGTCTCTTTCTGTGTCTGTGTTTGTGTGTCTCTTTGTGTGTGTGTGTGTCTGTGTCTCTTTGTTTGTGTGTGTGTGTGTGTCTGTCTGTCTGTCTCTTTGTGTGTGTGTGTCTGTGTGTCTGTGTCTGTATGTGTCTGTGTCTCTTTGTGTGTGTGTGTGTCTCTCTCTGTGTGTTTGTGTGTGTGTGTCTGTCTCTTTGTGTGTGTGTGTGTGTGTGTGTGTGTGTGTGTGTGTGTGTGCCTGGTGGGCGGCGGGCTGTCAGGGGAGAAGCCGTTCCTGTGTGAAGCAGATGGCTGCGGGCGGTCCTTCGCCGAGTACTCCAGCCTCCGGAAGCATATGCTCGTGCACTCAGGTGAGCGACGTCCGGGCGCCACCAACCCAAACACTCAGACGGCCTCCTCGTTACCACGCCGTCCAGCCCTCATCGTGTGTGTGTGTGTGTGTGTGTGTGTGTGTGTGTGTGTGTGTGTGTGTGTGTGTGTGTGTGTGTGTGTGTGTGTGTGTGTGTGTGTGTGTGTGTGTGTGTGTGTGTGTGTGTGCGCGCCAGGTGAGAAGCCCCATCAGTGTGGGATCTGTGGGAAGATGTTCTCCCAGTCGGGGAGCCGGAACGTCCACATGCGGAAGAGACACGGCGAAGAAGGGCCCCCCTGTGAAGGAACGGAAACAGGTCTGCCCCCCCCCCTCAGTCTCTCTCTCACCCCCCCCCCCCCCCTCCGTGTTGAGTCGTCTCTCTCTCCCTCCCTTCCTCCCCCGTTTCTCTCTCGCCGTATCCTCCCACCCCATTTCTCTCCCTCCCTCTCTTCCTCCCCCGTCTCTCCCTCTCTTCCTCCCCCGTCTCTCTCTCTCTCTCTCTCTCTCTCTCTCTCTCTCTCTCTCTCTCTCTCTCTCTCTCTCTCTCTCTCTCTCTCTCTCTCTCTCTCTCTCTCTCTCTCTCTCTCTCTCTCTCTCTCTCTCTCTCTCTCTCTCTCTTCCTCCCCCCTCTCTCTCTCTCTCTCTCTCTCTCTCTTCCTCCCCCCTCTCTCTCTCTTCCTCCCCCCTCTCCCTCCCTCCCTCTCTCTCTCTCTCTCTCTCTCTCTCTCTCTCCCCTCCCACCCTCTGTCTCTCTCCCTCCCTCATGGCTTCTCCCCTGCCATTGCTTTCTGTTATCTAGTTATCCATCCTCTTCACAGCTCTGTTCAGAGGATTCATTAGGAGGCAAACAGGAATCATAGGGCTCACACGTACACGTGTAGATACGACACTTTTGATTGGTATTGCTTGGACTCTACACATGTGAAATCAGAGATTCAGAGACAAAAGTTTTTCGTGGAATAACTCGCACACAATATGTGCTAACCTCAATCTTCTAATGTAATATTTTTTTTTATTTGACACGGTGATGTTATACACAAACTGCGCCAAAAAATGAAATCAATTTCATTTGGAAGTTTTACAATAATTGGAACGATTCCACAACCTCTCCAGCTGCAAAGTAAACAAACCAAGCCTTCAGGCTAGTTCATTATCCAAGGATCAAATCACACTTTCCATCAGTCTTCACACGGCGAAGCATCAAACAAACCTAATCCACACCTTTCGCCTGCTATCTTTAACCTGCCGATCGCCTGTTCTCTATCTCGCCACATCTGTGCTCATTCCTTCTAATGGTGAAGGTCACATCCGAGTCTCAACCCTCGGCTGCTCCTGTTCCTTTTACGATTCGCACTTTGGTGGTTCAGAAGTGTTCCTCTGCCACCCGAGTGACCTTTCCCGCCTGCGCTCGCAGGAAGCTACAAATGTAGGAGGGGTGTACCTCTTGACGGCTCCGTCTGCTACGGCGAGGGACATAATCGAGGCGCGCGTGTGTGTGTGTGTGTGTGTGTGTGTGTGTGTGTGTGTGTGTGTGTGTGTGTGTGTGTGTGTGTGTGTGTGTGTGTGTGTGTGTGTGTGTGTGTGTGTGTGTGTGTGTGTGTGTGTTCGACAGGCGAGGCGCTGACCCACAGTAGCCTGCTGGAGGCTGACAGCGAGACCAGCAACGGCATGGTCACCATGACGACTGCGACGTCGGGGAACCTCCATCACCACGCCATGCTGAGAGCTCAAGGTATCTGGGGGGGGGGGGGGGGGGGGGGGGGGTGTTGTGCGCACCTTACTCGTGTCTGGTAGTGCACCTAAGCCGTGATATAACGCAGTCTTTTATGACGGTGTTATTCCTGGGAGCGAGTCAAAACTCTGTCCTTTCTTAAGGGTTATGAATTTTTCCCCGTCCCGTCTTTAAAAGTTATTAAAAGGAAGAAGTAGAAATAAAAACCTCCTCCTTCTCCTGCCGGATGGCTTGGCTGTGACCGTTGCAGTGATTGCCTCCCCTGATGGACCCCTCAGAGGTCGTTCCTGGCCGTCGACGGTCCACTGCGTGCCGCCAGCCCGAGTGTATATTTGTCCGGTTCCCCGCTCTGCTGTTTGCTTCTGCTCCGCCGTAAATCCTGAGATCCTTCACTTGGTCGTTTTATAGGCAATTTTTATGGCGCGATCGCCGCTCTAAGATTCACGCACCGGAAAATTGGCGATCAGATGGTGACCGTGTCATATCTGAATACGCGGCATCACAGCAGGTGTACTGCTGTGATGGATCCATAGACCTGTTGTATTAATACATTTATTTGCATAATACCGGGGATTGCCTTGGGGGAGAGGACACACACTTATTCCATCCCCCTTCTCTTCCAGGCTCCGCAGACTCCGTGGTGGTTCTGACCCAACCACATGACTTGGTGACCATGACAACGGCGGGGCATCCATACCCCGAAGATGTGGTCGCGTTGCTATAGATAGTGGGGACGGGGGATGGGGCTCTTTCTTCGTTATTTTTCTATCCTCGAGAATTCCCCTAACGGTTTACCGCCCACTTGTCTTTGCAAACAGGACTGGACTAAATGAATAAATCTATATTTTTTGTAAATATGCTAAATAACTCATGGCTGTAGATATTTGTAACTCACCTGACCTGGTGGTGTTTTTTTGGTTGTTGTTTTTTGGTGCAAAGGAAGAAGTGTGAATGCAAGAAGTTTATACAACCGATTTTTCCTCAAGTTCAGATTTTTGTTTTTCTTCAAAGACTCCCCAAAGATAGACTGGACACGGATGTAGTAGCCATGACTGCTCTTTATGAGGACTCTGTCGTGCTCGTTGGACATTTTCAGTACACAGAGGTCCACTGAACCAATGTTTTTTATTTTTTACAACAACAACTTTAAATGCATCATTGCTCCGGAACGACTTTCAATAAAGGGGTATCTGTTGCAAAAGAACGCCACCCGTTTAAAAACCAACCTCTATATGCCAAGCTCCGACGTGACATTTCAGAAAAGGTGACGAGATTATCTGGTGAAAATGAATTACGTTTTGCTCTTTGAAAGGAATATCTGATTCAATACCGTTTTCAGATTGCATCTGCCCTCAGACAACGTTTAGTCGCTTTAGCGGGTGAAACAAATAGAATCAGTGCTTTTTCTAATTTACATAATGATAAAAGTGTGTCGCCAGACACTTCCGATTTCTTTCCCCACTCTTTAACTTAAATACAATGCTACAAACTAAAAAAGACACACATTATGGTATCACCATCGGATTCTAGCATGGAAAAACATGTTCAAAAAAAGACTAGCTCAGATTCCTTTGGCAGTAGAGCGGGACAAAGGGGAGGGGGGGAGGAGTGGAGGGGGGGAGGAGTGGGGGGGGGGGGGGGGTCTCGTGGACAGCGGCGTGTACGGTGTGAGGCAGGGGGGGAGCCCGTCGCATGCGGGGCAACAGGTCCTGCATTTACCGCTCGATATGTTAACGCGCACGAGTCATTTCTGGTAAAAGCCATTAAGGAACACTCTGGAGGTTGGTAACGCCACTTAGGAAATAAAATGAAGCAAAGCACAGACGTCTGGACAGTCGACCACCACCACTCGTACTCCTGTACATTAGTTACCAAACACCACCGCCGGCTCAAGAGGCTGGGGGTGGGCGGTGGGGGGGGGGTGGGAGGTAGGGAGTGGGGAGAGGAGAGGCTCTCTTTCACACACACACACACACACACACACACACACACACACACACCTCAGCGTATCTTCAGGTTGTAGAAGTGGTCCAACATGGCGCCCAGAGACCAGCTGGCCTCGGCGTGTTTAACCTTCTTGGTCAGCTAGGAGGGGAGGGAGGGGGGGAGACAGGGGAGGGATGCAAACAGAGACCAAATCACACATTTGCCTTTTTCTATCTACTGTAATAAAACAATAGAGGTGACGTGATTTGTTTGTGTTTTGGTGTCATTCTTTTCTCTCGCAGACGGTTTGTTACTATATCTCTTAACAAACCATCCACGAGGACTACAAGGTGCAAAAAAGAAACCTATGTTTGTGTAACAATAGGCCTTTTTTATTATTTTTTTTTACACACAAACCATAACCTGCTAGAGCTGAGCGAGCGAGCCTGGCCACATTTCATTGTTCGCTCTCTCTCTCTCATTAAGGCTGTATTAAACCCCCTCGCCCGCCCTGGCTCTTACAAGAGCCGTAATGGAGGCTGCAAATGGAAGGCACTCACGCCTTAATCCCCCCCATTCAACGACCGAGGTACACAGTGCAAGCGCAAAATGATTCAGAGTGCGCCCGGCATTGATTTTCCAAACTCAGATCTTTGTCCTTGTTGACAGTGCGCAGAGTTAACCGCGGTCGGCCTCACCTGTAGCACGGTGCTCTCCTTGAAGCCGAAGCCCTCCTTCAGCAGGCAGGTGATGTAGGTCAGGTCCAGGCACAGGAAGGGCCTGGCCACGCCCGGTCCCCCCTCAGCCATCTTGTTGCACACTGAGAAAGAAAAAAAACACCTTTGAGGGCCGTGTTCCTTGTTAGCCGAGCTAATAGGTGCATATCTGCATGCAGCTGTGGGGAATGAGGCAGGGGGGAGGGGGGCCGAGGAGGGGGGGGTAGTGGTGGGTGGGGGGATTGAGATGCAGGGCAGCGTCTCTGGAGCAGCTGCGGAGAGCTGGCCGTGTAATAAGGTGTCGACCGGGGGCGTTCCACTCACCCTCCTTAGCGCGCTTCTTGAAGTCTCTGACCTCCAGCGTGCCCCCACGAACACCGTCTGTGGGGGAGGGGGGGGGGGAGAGAGAGGGGAGAGAGGGAAGGGAGGAAGGAAGGAAAGAGGCAATAGAGGGAGAGGGATGGGAGGGAGAGGCAATAGAGGGAGAGAATGGGAGGGAGAGAGGCAATAGAGGGAGAGAATGGAAGGGAGAGGGAATAGATGGATGGGGGGAGGGGGCAATGGAGGGCTTGTGAGGGAAGGGGTGGGTGGGGGAAGAGGGAGTGAAGATGAAGAGATGGCAGGGAGGAGGGGAATGAGCGGGAAGAGAATGAGGAGAGAGGCGGGGGAAGAGCAAAGGGAACGGCGGTGAGAACGGGGTGAGCTGGATGGGGGGGGGGGGGGTCCAGCGACTCAGCCCGACCGCTGCCCCCTCTATCATAATGAGAGGCGCAGCCGTCGCGTGTGCGGATTTCCATAATTCCAAGAATAGCTCTGTGGCCTATCAGCCGCCAGCACGAGAGCGGCCATTTCTCTAATAACTACAATCACCTATATCTTTCCAACTCCCCCTCCACCCACCACCACTACCACCACCACCACCACCCCCCCCACCCCCACCCGCCGCCCTACACCCGTGTGAGACGGGGTCTTGTGACTCACACATCTCCCGTCTCGATTTAGAAGCGAGCGCCGCAGCACCCTGCTGGGTGGATGTAATTACGTAAGGCTCCGCGTGTGCGTGTGTGCGTGTGAGTACTCTCACGGTTTGCGCAGGCGTGCGTGCGCGCCACACACACACACAGCACCACTCACCGATGAGGCCGGCGTCCACGGCGCGGTCGAAGTAGTAGGAGAAGGCGTAGAAGGCGGTGCCGTCGCCGAGCTCCGGGGGCTGGTGGACCACCCCCTGCACCACCTTAAGCACCTCCTGGTGGCACGGCCGGTAGCCTGCGTTGCCTGGGAAACACAAGGGTGTATTTATATATATATATGTGTTTATATATATATTTATATGCACATGGGTTGTGCAGTCCATGTTGAACGATTGACTGTCGAGGGATTCGTCCATCGCTCTGGACCCTAGGGACTCCCAGTGGATTCAGATTAGTGGTCTTCAAGGAGCCCGTTGGTGGGGGGGGCTTAGGGGGGCTTACTTTGCTCAAGGGCGCCTTTGTACGACAGGCAGCGGGCGTTGGGGATCGAACCTTGAACCTTTCGCCCGGGAGTCTGACGCACCCGCCGCTACTCTGCCCACTCTAGTCTACGCTCCGATTATGTTCATTTTGATACAATTTAGTAAATCTTTATACAATTTAAAAAGTAATGTGTTCATGAGTGGAATCATAAATAAAACTTGCCTTGGCAAGCCAGAAAACAAAAAAATCTTGTAAAAAAATGAAAAGAAAAAAAATGAATTCCATCATAGCTCGCGGCCCTCTCACCGTCGTGGGCCCCTCGGAGGTGGTAAGTGAGCCCCCCGAATCTCCACTGGTCGCTGAACCGGTTGGGCAGACAGGCGCTGGTGAAGACCCTCCACTCCAGCCCTGCAGGGAGCGCCACCCCCGGGGGGTACGAGGAGAGGATTGAGAGGGTCAGTCCGTGATTAAACGACCGCCACTCTTGCCCGTGGGACACTCACTCCAGGTTTTCAATCAAAGTCCCAAATTCGCCTTGAGCATTTGGTCTATTTCTTTCCACCAGGCAGAGTGGGATAATCGACTAGCTGTTCAATTGTTTTTAGTACGCACGCCTGCATTTATTTAACCGGCCAGATGGTCAACCTCATCCGCTATCGGCTGCTGGCAGGTGTTCATTATGGGCCCTTGTGGTTCATTTGTTTCTCCCCCCCCCCCCCCACCCCCCTCATTCAACCCTCGGATTAATGTGTTAACATAACGGCTACACTTACGAAACCACATTTCTCCCTCCCTCCACCTCCTCCCTCCCCCTCCTCCCTAATCAACAAAACAACAACAACAACAACCCCAGCGCCCTCTCCGCCCTGAAGGTGTCCAGGGCGGACATTTTGCACGTGTACCTTCAGCCCCCAGGGCCCCCAGCGTCGCCAGTCGTCCCGCCATCAGTCCGTTCCCCAGGTAACTGCGGGGCGGGGGGGGGGGGTCAGAGAGAATTCATCACATGGTGCTTACAGAACAAGGCTGTGTGTGGGCGCCCAGGGACCGCCCTATAGCTGGCGGCCCCCCCCTTCCGAAAAGTAGGCCAAACGAGCGCCAGATCCGAAGCTACGCTTCCAGCGTCCGCGTTCTGGGTGAACACACACAAGGCGATTTTTCGCAGGGTGAAAATTTGATATTTCAAAAGAGCAGGACTATTTGGAAACTATCGGGGCTTTTTCTTCTCCTTTTTTTTGGGGTTGTTGCTGAAACTAGTGCAGGGAACTGGGTCAGTTGGCTCCGAATAGAGTCTGTTTTCAAATCGTACGTGTGATCCAAGTGGTTGGCTGGGAAGAGAGAGAGAGGGTGCTTGTGTCTTGGCCACACACGGCCGTCTATTTAAATCAGGGACTGGGGGACGAACGGTTGCACGTCAACAGCGCCTCAAGTATGGCATTTAGTCTTTAGTGAAGCTGTGAAGTGGGACAGAGAGCCGGAGAACGGGAAAACGACATGTCTCGAGAGTGCGGCTTTTCATAGGCAATCCACCAGCAGAACATACCTGTGACTGTACAGCTGGTGGGACGAGTTGAACACCTCGAACTGGGCGACATAGTCCACACCGGGGGAGCTTTCAATGGTCTTCTAAACACACAGAGCAGGAGAACATCTGCCCATCAATGGTCTTCAAATCAACACCAAGCTTAAAATAAACGTGTTATTATGCACACAATATGCCAAGTGCCTACCCGGAGATTTGGCAGGAAGGTGATCTGAGTGGATCCTCCCCCAAGATCCAGGATTCCCACGGTGTTCTGAGTGTTTGCGTACAGGTGACCTAGAAAAATATCTACTCTTTACTGTGTCCCTATGCATGAGGGGGGGGGGGGGGTGGGGGTCTAGCGTCTAGTTAGAGACGCGCTCTGATCTTATGGAGATACGGTACCTGCGCTGTTTGAACTAGGTTTGAAAGGAAGGAGAAATATAGGGAGAAACCGTAGACAGGCGGCACTGTATCTATTAGTCATTTCAGTGGTTTTTACGAGGATGCCAGAATTCACAATATGGTGGCACTAACTTTGATGTCGCGCGGGATAGGAAGAATTATCTTTATAGGCATGCACAGGTATTGATCGTGTAATTTATCTCGTCTCCTTTATGTTGTTTGGGGCGATACAAATTATCTGTACTGGCAGGTGCCCAAGAGTGGGAACTGAGCGGAATCAGAAAGTCAGAAAAAATCAATTGGTGTCTGTGCATCTGCAATTGTAATAGATCAGCTAGACGTGGACCTTGCCAACGGCCTTGCCAACGGTTATATTTTATGCTTTATTTATACAAGGTATAAAAAGCAAGGCACAATATAAACTCTCGCGATTGAGTGATACATACATTGTATGTCCTATCATAATGTTCAAACAGGCGAGATGAAACATTTGGTCCCCGTCTCCGTTTGGAAGTATAGCCGACTGAAAGACCAGTCAAACCAGTCTGGTTTGTTGTATATTATAAGAACACACATCATTTGTTATTGGCTGTGTGATAAATGTAATTAATTGAGGTATCATCAATCGATTAAAAGATTCATAGTTGCGATCTATTGCTATCCGTGATGCTAACACAAGGAAAAATACGAATACATCGCCAACGTCTCTTCTATGCGTGTCTTATCGTTTTATGATTTGGTCCTCCTCGACTGCCAAAATGTTTACTAATTTGTTTTGTTTGATTATCTTTTAATCAGCATGTTCATCATGGCTTGGCAGAACCTTATTGGTTCGTATGGAAATGTGCATACTGGCACGGATATTTCAAAATCAAAATCCTTGTGTTTCAGGGGAGGGCTTGCCATGCATCAATGCATCGGGGAAGCCAGCCGAACACCCGATGTTCATGTGTCCCATCTTCCTGATGGTTATTCCACCTCAGAATGTACCAGTGTAGCAGAAAACCTGTGTTTGGGTGGAGAGCGTGGTGGCAGGCAGGCAGGGACCTTTCAGATGTCTTTAAAAACCCACCTGTCAGGAAGTTGATGGTGATCCAGGCCAGCACTCCTATAGCGAACGAGGCGGAGGCAAAACAAACAGAGGCGACGTGATTTCAGGATGAACACACAAGCACGTCGCGGCCGCCCTGAGCCGGTGAACCGGCACAACGCCGTCTTGAGCACAATAATTACGGTGTACAACACGGGCCCTTGAACGAGGCGCAGACACTCGACATCGCAGAAATGTTTCGGAAAAAGCGCTGACAAATAAATTACACTGTGGCACAACCCCCCGAAAAAGACATAATTACAGCCTTGAGTGGGTCATCACAGCACCGCCGCAGGGCCAAAACACTCCCATCTTCTCCCCTTAATCGTTATTCCGAGAGAACGCAATAACCCCCCCCCCCCCTGCGGTTTTTTGTGAAATCCGTCTTGGGTAAACAAGCGGGAATGAAATTGCGTATAGTGCTGGGCGAAAATGGAAGGGAGAGTCAGAGTCCTGAAGAGGGGGGGGGGGGGGGTGAGACTGCACCTTCACTGGTGCCGTCCATCATGCCCACGCCGTCATCGGGCAACAGGAAGGGAGAGTCTTCCAGCACGTCTTCCACCTGGGGGGAGACGCCCAACACGCGGTTCAATGCTCAGCGTTGGCGGACGACCCGCTGAAAGGGATTCTGGGTTTGAGCCCCGATGTCCACCCCACACCCGACAGCCTGCTACGAGTTGTCCCTGATCAAGGCGGACCCCCCCCCCCCCCCCCCCCCCCCCGACGTCTCTTTAATAACATGCATCTTGAATTCACTGTCATTGGCTTCGGATAAGTGTTTGCTTGAGATGACTAAATAGTAAAGAGCGGGTGGGGGGGATGGGGGAGAATGGCGGTTAGTGCTCTTAAGAAAACAGAGTAAACGAAGACGAAGTGATGCGAAGAGAGTTGTGTAAAAAGGGGGAGGAAAGGATAAGCCTTATCCGTCATCTTTGATTAGTTATCTCTAATGGTAGCCCCGGTCGAGGTGTCCTCTCCACCAGGGAGAGGGAGACTTAATTAATTCTCCCGTGCAGAGATGATTTATATTAAAAAGTACCCCTCATCTCCCATGATGCCCCAGGGCCTGCCCTTTTGGAGCCCGCTTTCCCCCCCCCTCTCAGCGCGCAGCTCTCCCTCCGCCCCCGCTACAGTCACCGACGCTCTCCCTAACTCCTACCTCAGAAGAACCTGTCAGAACGATTCAGACGGGCTCTACTGCGCCCTCCTCCTCCTCCACTCTCCCCTGCTCCCTTCGCCACGCTCGGCTGAGCCCCGGCACTCTCCCCGTCCCTGGTGCTCCCCGCTAACAGAGCCAGACACCGCGGCCCAGTTCCATCGGTTCGGCTCCCGCACTACCTGCTCCAGCAGCGTCCGGGCTTTCTCCGGGGCCAGGAGCCGGAGGCCGGCCGTGGCCCTCAGGATCACCGGGGTCCGCTTCCACTCCAGCCGAGGGACCGTCTTCTTGGCCACCTTCAGCAGCATCTTCACCGTGTGGGCGGCCTTCTCGCCCCCCCCACGCGGGGGTGCACATGAGTTTGGTTAGAATGAGGAAACCCTTTGGTTAGAATGATACCCTTTGGTTAGAATGAGGATACCCTTTGGTTAGAATGAGGATACCCTTTGGTTAGAATGAGGATATCTTTTGGTTAATATATGGATACCATTTGGTTAAAATGTGGACACCTTTCTGTTAAAATGTGGGTACCATTTGGCTAAAATATAATAATAATAATAGATCCGTTTTTTATAGCGCTTTTCTAAATACTCAAAGGTGCTTTACAAATAAGAAAGGAATACATACAGACAGTACAGACAAAAACAAAAGGGGAAAAAATAAACCACACCACAACAATAGACAACACATTAAGGAAGCGGGAGAGAGTGGAAGATGGCAGAGGATGATTTGGTTAGAAATATGGATCCCATTTGGTTAAAATGTGGATACCCATTGTTATAATGTGGATTCCTTTCTGTTATAAAAGGAATATTTTGGTTAGAAATGTTGTAAACATTGGTGAATGCAGCGGAATAAATATTCATGTTTTGGAGGTATTTTGTATAAAAATAACAAATATGTAGTGAAAGAAGTGTGCTATATAAAAAAAACTCAGATTTGTTCAGTAGATTTTGATACAACCAAACACTGACGGTGTAACGAGTTTGTCGAGACTCCGTCAACCTTGTTTTTTTTTTTTTATAAACCCTTGAAACTCACTAATGTATTCTCCCTGGCATACTATTTTTCAATCATCAAAGCGTGTCTCTGAGAAGTGTTTCTTTGCAGTGTAGAGGCAGCAGGCTCGTTATTTGGTCTGTATTATTTCAGATCAATAGTATCGACCGCGTTTGATGAGCCACTCACTGTTTCTGGAGAGTCAGCATAAGCAGACAGGCCCGGTTTTATGGAATGGAACATCTCATTGTCCAACACAGGCAGCACTTGTGGAGCGAAACACAAAAACAGGCAAAGACACCCAATCAACCAAAGGCTAATAAAACACAAAAAACATAATATTCAACATATGCTCTCCAGGAATGAAATGAGCAGTTTCTACAGAGGTGTCGGATTTCGGCAAGAGAGAATGTGCGAGAAAGACTGTGTGAGAGAGTGAGTGTGAGAGAAGACGGAAAAAGTGAAGTAGAAGATTTGTTCAAAACGCCCCGAAAGGCAAACTGCCAATTAGTGCTGCTGTTCTCCTGCTTCCTCCGGTGCTGCGTCGGCTAAGTGTTGTGGAGGAACTCGCGTCCTTGTTGCGCTCTCTGTCTGCTCCGTCTCATCATCGACCGCTGTGTGTTTTAGCTCAAAGTCACAACGTCGCGGCTCCAGACTCCAGGCCTGTCGCTACGGCTCACGGATACGACGAACTAGAACAATGTGACGCAACGTGTCCACAAAGGAAGACCGAGACGAAACGAAAACAACGGCCCGTTGCCTTGTTTTAGTCAACACATCTATTTTCAAAATAAGTTTGTTGGAGAACGGCAGCAGGCCTTCCTGTGTCCTGATGGATGAAGGTGTAGACGTGGATGCGGGCCTACCTGTGTCCTGATGGATGAAGGTGTAGACGTGGATGCGGGTGCCCGTACTGCCCGCGTCGAACATCACGCCGTAGAAGATGCGGCTGGAGTTGGCCGGTCGGCTCAGGCCCATGAGGAAACGGGCGGCGCTGCCGTAGGCGGCGTCCGGGTCGGAGGTCCGTCCGGTCCAGGCGTGAGCCGGCGCCGCCAGCAGCAGCAGCAGCAGCAGCAGCAGCAGCAGGGGTGGCGTCGGCACGGCGTCGGCCCTCATCCTCGCTCCGGAGTCCCACGAGAGAGACGACACAGGGTTCAGTTCCTGCCGCCGCGGTGCCACCGTGACGGGGGTGTTAAGAGCTGTTGTGGACAAACCTGTGAGATTCGACCCACACCTGGCTGGCAGCTTACACACTACACACACCTGACAGCTTCCACACTACACACCACTACACGCCTGAGAGCTTCCACTCTAATAGACAAACCTGAGAGCTTCCACAGTGCACACTTGTTGTGGTGCCCACGGATAGCCTTCCAATGGGGCGGGGCTAACACTCACACATGGAGGTAATAGGGAGTAATTATGTTCAGGTCAATACCACACAACTATCCCGGGCACGCCCTTTGTAGTCATTCTAGCCGACCACGCTAAAGTACTTCCCTACAATCTGCTGAGAGATGCACAGACATGACCCCATCAGGACTCAGCATGCTCACGTTTCAGGCTCAACACTGTAATCTATAATTGACGGGGAATTATTCATTGAAATTTTTATATATAATTTATTGAAAAATGATATCAACCTTGTTCATATCATTACTAATATATGGTAAAGCCCTTTGTATACATTCGACTTTACACCTAGAGATAGCTTCCTTTCCACCTCTCCATTTTAAAATGTGTTGAGGTAGTTTGCATTCGCGTTGCAGTCACGGCGCCTGGTGCTCGGCCCCAGCCAATCTTCTGCCTCCTTTGTATTGTAAATTTATTTGGCTTGCAGCCTTGCAGACACGTATCCGTTCTTCCTAGAATAGTGCAGGTTAACATTGTCACTCCGGCCACGGCCAACACCAGCCCTGGCCAAACCTAAACTCTCCACAATGCTCACATCCCCTCACTCTTTTACCCTTTGTTGTTAATGTGTTTCCCCATAAGAATCATGTCCATCCAATGTCTCACTGAATGCATGCTTGGTAAATGGCTCCCTGCATCTCCCCTTCATCTTGCTCCAAGAATGAAATCAAATATTTTGTGGTCACGGAGTGTCCTTATGATAAGTTATTCTTCATTAATATAAGTTTACTGATAAAAAGTAAATAATTACAATAAATCATTTACCCTACACCCAAATCTCCACAATCTACCTGTAGGCATGAAGAGTGATGCTCCTCCCTAATCATTAATTGCCCACATAAAATAAATTGCTGTGTGCTAAATTAATAACCTGCACTCAACAAAAATGTTGCTTCAAGCCAGTCACTAATTGAAGACTTATGTTAAGTGACTTTTATGGATGAGGAACCCTTGCAATTCAAGGTTTGATATTGATACAATATAGTCTATTTAGCTGGTAGGAGACTTTTACATTTAGTCAGGGCTTGTTAAACACGCCATAAGAGAGCAAGCTTCAGCAGATCACAGAGGCTGCCTCCATGATAAACAAGAGCGCATGGTGCTTATTTTTTTAGACTTGTAATGAGATCATATAGAGTATGATCTCACCATAACAACAAGCATATGTCGTCAACAATTTTAACAAGATCCCACTGGTTCAGTTGGTGCTTGTCGACCGCGATATGAAACAACAGTTCCATAATCACATGATACCTTTCGAGAACACAAAATGCATAAGAGCTCATTTGCTTATTAGTGGGAAAAAAAAACCTTGCTTAAATGAGCTGGCAGAGTAGAATGGTACAGCCCTTGTTTGAAGTAACTGGCTGTAACTCGCTGGAGCCTTTTGCCCTGAAGACATCATTTCGGGCGCCAAGCGATCAGCGCTGAATAATGACTTTGATTTAGAAGTTGCGTAATAGAAGTTTGCAACCGCCTAATGCGAGGCAAGCGAGCCGGAACGCGTTGCGTGGCTGTCATAAGGACACTTCAATTGAAGGCGTAATCATGTGCATTGCCTAATTACAATATACTTAATTAACTAGACTAAACTATATCCCAATTAGATCATGTTCGAGAGGGACTATTCGGAGTAGGGATTGTGCTGCGGCATGATAAAAATAGCAACAACAAAAAAACTCTTGCCTAACCGTAATGATAAGACTTTCCAATAAGGGAGTTCTTTGAGAAAACGCAGAGGTCAACCACTGGACTTATATCGCCAGTTGAATTCAATAAAATCATTCAAGAGAACCATTTAGGCTACCAAATGCCAGACACTATGAATGCTGTGTTTTTCTATTCGTCCGACAGTAACGATTGTTCTTTGGGATTTTTATATGGTCACTTTTCTGCTTAGTTTGAACCAATGAATCAAATTTTGCTCACACTGTTACACCACAGGTGAATGGTATGATCATAGACACTACGCAGTCTATACTTATACTATACATCCGATATCGTCTTGGTTTTAGTTTGTCTTGCTAACTATTCAGATCCAACTCCTTTAGATTGTAGAATTGATTTATGAGCTACAAGATGAGAGGTAATCTACCATATTAACCTGAAAGCCGATGTGTCTGAATAAATTTATATTTAAATAAAAGGTACCTTGCTCGTAGTAGCCACATAAACCCATGAAACAATATGTAGTAGCCACTGAGACCCGTGAAACAGTATGTTGTAGCCCCAGAACCCAATGAAACATTATGTAGCATCTACATAAACCCATGAAACAGTATGTTGTATCAACATAAACCCATGAAACATTATCCCCTAGCCACAGTCTAGCGTTAGCTAGTAGTAGCCCATAGACCGTGCATCTATGACAAAAATAGCTTAAACAAACTTTGAGGAGCACTTGTCGGCGAATCCCCCCTAAACACACAGTATTTGGGTAAATAACAAAGTTCGAGATCATATCTGAAATCATATAAAGTAGGAATGTTGACAGAATGGGTTTGTTTGCAGAGTTTCTCGGCGTTACAAACTACGCTCACCATGATAAGCTCTCGAGCAGCAGATTTGCAGCTGAGCGCACAACTACGTCACAGGCGGTGCTCACACGTAGAGCCAATAGGTGGAGCTTGCCCTAGTCGAGCCCAGAGTGATAGATATAACATTATTCTCTCTCTATGGCTCAGCCCAGAACCACTCTGGTCCAGCCTCTAAGGGCAAACTCCACCTCTCGGTCCAGCTCCACCTCTAGCTCCAAGAACTTGGTAGCAAGTTAGAGGACAAATCTATCTGCAGCCCCGGAGAAGACCGTGGCTTGAAGGACATTCCTTCAAGGAAACCATAATAGGTCAAGCTCCACCTATTTGGAGTGAGCACCACTTTTAAATTTGACAACTAACGAAAATGAACAATTAAAATGCATTATTAAATTCAAATGATCGAGCATAACAACAAAAATGTTTAATACTCGACCAAATGCCATAGCATGCAATACAAACATACCACCACCAATTTCCAGCAAACATTACTTCAGATAAAATGAAGTTTTGTTTCCAGCTATATAAATGGTCTAACATTTATTTCAATAGATTTGTTGTCGTAAAAGTATTCCTCAATGACAAAAGATAAACAAGTACAAGGACGGTGTGCATTTTGTTTATTCAAACATCATACTCAAAATCCAATTGCAAAGTAGTAAATCCACACAGCATCTTGCAATATATATGGACCTCACATCACTCCCCGATTGATAAATCAATATCACAGTCCACACAAGTCTCCAAGTTCAATCAAATCTAAAAACATTGCGGTAACAACCTCCACATCAAACACAAATTGCCATAAACCGAAGGCATCAATGTTCTATCAAGCGTTCGGATACCGATATGACAAACATTCAAATACACAGGGGACAGAGAAATTCAGACAGTTTTCCGTTAAAGAACAACCCTACATTTAATTTCCCTGGAGTGTTGGGCAGTGGGTTTGTCAGTATTGGTGCGAGTTGTTAACATATGCAAAGCTAATATCTTGCTGTCACAGTTAGTATTTTTGTGATTGCTCCAATATTTTAAGGTAGACATGACTAACCACTGGATCAAAAGATTTGATCAAGACTTTATCTCTTTATGGAAACTAATAAAACGGAAGTCAAATCTGTTACAAGTACATGCTGTACATATTTTCACATCTGCAAACCGAGGTCCTTTTCCCCCCCCTCCCAGAAAGAGGTAGAAATGTAGCGTAGTTTGAATGGAGTGACACATCAATGTGTAATACTCTCGGCTAGATAACAGAAAAATGACAGCGTCCTTCAAAGTCACTCACATCGTCTACCAAAATAATCAGCCGGTAATGAAACGAAAGGAACAGTATTTATCCCCCCCCGCCCCTCTCTTTCTATGAATAACTAAACCTTTAACTGTAAGGCATAGTTGTGGTGGATGTTCATCCTGTTAGTAGCACTAGTATTGGGTTCTCTTCATCATCACGGGCCTGTCTGCTCAGGTGTTAGCGTATCGTTGGCATGGTAACGGCGGGGCTGCTGACTCCGGCGTCCTCTGCCTTCCACTGCGACGTGACGGTCTTGATCTGGGTGTAGAACTGGATGCCCTGGTGACGCACGAGAACAAAGAATGGAATCAACGGCCGAAACAGAGGCAGCAAGTAAACCGCTTGTTTCTAAATGTGTAGTGGTGGGGTACCGTGACACACACACACACACACACACACACACACACACACACACACACACACACACACACACACACACACACACACACACACACACACACACACACACACACACACACACACACACACACACACACACTTTACAAAAGGTTTACGTCCAGCATCGGTCTGCAACGATTTCATTCCGCGGTGATTATGCCCTGTATTCAATACAAATTACTGTCGACAACGTTGTGGCACGATCAATATTTGCTCAAATGGTAAACGCCCACTGGCACCAACAGAGTGAACAAGTTACTTACTAATACAACCACAGGCTGCTAATTGGTCAATACACTTTTCCATTCTGGTGTACCGTCATCCAGAACAGTGCATGTATTCACACGCTCTTCAATGGTGCTTGTGCTGCTGTGCGATTTCATTGGAACTGCGGCCTATACAGGGGTGCGGGCCGTGCAGCCTTTATAAAGGTTTGTATTCAAGCCTTTGCTGCCTATGTACGATGCGGTCTACAGTCGCCGTACTATGATATAGGCCTTTGGTTGACCAACGTTTGCATGTTAGTTTGTATGGTTATTAACCTGTTTGCCGTAGAAGTTGGTGTCTCCTCTGAAGGAGCCCCTGGATCCGGTGAAGGAGAACATGGGGAGAGGGACTGGGATGGGAACATTCACTCCGATCTGCAGGACAAACAAAAAGTACAACATCACACTTTATACTTTATTCCACTGCAAAACATCAGGTACAACCTCAAGCATCGTTAACAAAATAAAAAGGGTCCCAAGAGTAGTTGTTTGGTTTATATTTATGCCAATATATCAACCGCAACAAAAAATATTTAGAATCTTCCATCTCCCCAATCGGTTGAGGTGGGGTCAACATATTGAGGTGGGGCAAATAATATAAATAATAATAATAAATGAAATTATGAATAATAATAATAATAATAATAATAATAATAATAATGACTAAGGAAGCTTAATCACAATGAGATGTGGAGAAGGGATGGGATTAAAAAAGTGCGAACTTCTTCCCACTCAAGTGTTTGTCATTTATGTATCTAGTTATGCTTGCTTTCCATTTGGTGTAACATCATTATTTCATTATAATTTCATCATTATAATAAAGATTTTAAAGCAATCAAATGAATCAATCTAGGGTGGGGCCCCCCCTGCTGACTACATCCCCAGACAACCAGGCGCGTGCGTTACCTGGCCCACGTCCACCTCGTGTGTGTATTTGCGTGCGGTGGCGCCGTTGTTGGTGAAGATGGCGGTGCCGTTGCCGTACTGGTTGTTGTTGATGAGTGCGATGGCCTCGTCAAGGTCTGCCGCCTCCAGCACCACCAGCACTGGGCCAAAGATCTCCTCCTTGTAGCAGGTCATCTCGGGCTGCCGGCGGGAACGGGGAACACACACACAGTACTATCAGTGATGACACAAAAGGAACAGTACCCCCACCTCTTTCTGTGGAAAAAACAACCACAACTCAAAAGTTTTGCTTGATGTTCATCATATTGTGAGGATTACTACGGTAGTTTGTTTGATTATTTGATCTGATTATCATTATTATTGCTTTTCCGCTCAGGTTTTAGTTCCCATCGCACGCGCACACACACACACAAAAGTTATACAAGGCCGTATTATTTATTTACATTCTACTTATGTTAGCCTATCGCCTTCTCCTTAAATAAATGCGGTTATCCTTTTTTTCCCTATCAAAACGAGTTAGGATAAACACCATCTATCCAATGTCGGACGCAAATTGCACAATGAAACAACTTCCATGAAAAAAAGAAAGGACGCAATACCCTGAAGGCTACGAATAACAAAGTGGCTCTGCAGCTGCAGCTTATTGAACTGATTTTAAAGTCAAGTAATAGGTTGCAATACAGGCAACCATGGTCAGCTATTGGAAACCAGAGCAGCTTCGGGACAGTTTCAGTGTTGGGGAAGAGAGTGCTGGTGGAGAACGGCTCAGTATTTGCACCTTCAGTGACCACTGACAAAGAGGGATGAATTATGGACCTGGAATGAATAAGACCAACAGGATCATATAGGCAATTCTCCAAGAACCAAATACAATCCTCAAAGTGAGTTAACTCAAAATGGAATTTGGAGTATTACACTTGGGCAAGAGTGAATAATTAAACAGAGTTAATTTATTTTTAATAACCAGCTCATGGGAAGATCGAAAATTAGAATTCTAAAATGCATTTACGCAAAAAGACGCTGGTCATTGGTGTGGGGGACCCCGACAGTTAGACCGTAATGGAGCCCGCGGAGAGCCCGCTCTGCCCAAGGCTGACAAATCACAGTGCTGCGCTCACTCCCCCGTCATTCTGACCTTTGCTTGATTTGTAACGTCTACAAATATAAAACATGCGTGTCGGGGATTTCCAACTATAAAGAAAAGTAACTTTTTCCTAGAATTAAAAGTCAAGGTCGTTGAAAGCAGGCGACGAGATTCTCCCAACCTTGACGTTGCTGATGATGGTGGGCCCTACGAAGTTCCCGTTCTCGTAGCCTTTGACGTTCACCGCCCTGCCGTCGAGCAGGAGGGTGGCTCCCTCGTCCACCCCGCTCTGGATCAGCGAGTTCACCCGGACCTTGGCCTCGGGGGAGATCAGGGGCCCCACGTCGGCCCCGGGCTGGTCGCCTGCGGGACGGAAGCGAGGAGCGAGACGTACACGCTTAGGAGTTTTCTCCGTCGATGAATTACAAAGAGATCCCCGAGACACATTCAAACCATCCATCTTCATCATGAAAGAGATTATTACATTGTTCTGCGAGACTGAATCAAAAAGGATTGCATTAAAATCCCTTAAGAGGACGGACGTCAAAATCTCATAACAGTAAAAAACAATCAAAAAGGAGAAACCTGGAAAAGGATCAACAGAGAAAAGGAGGGATCTCCCCAGTTCAAAAAAACAGGACGCGTCGGTCGGTTTGTCGGTAACACGGTCAGACGAACCTGCGTTGACGCGCAGCGCCTTGGAGCGTTCCACCAGCTCTGGCAGCCAATCGCGGGCCTCCCCCACCAGAATGGCGGTGGAGAGAGCCATACAGCGCTGGCCGGCGGCCCCGAAGGCGGCGCCCACCAGCTGATTCAGCGTGTTCTCCTTGTTGGCGTCGGGCATCACCACACCGTGGTTCTTGGCACCCTGGAGTTAAAGAAAACAAACCCAAGTAGGTCGCCGTCATTTCATTCATGCATTTTGTAGAACAGCGACACAAGTAAAAGAAGGCAAATCATTCCCTTTAAAGACCAAGTAAACTCATTCTGTTGCTTCAGCATATTCTTCAAACACCGTCTCAAGGAAATGGCAATATAAAAGAATAGAAAGAAAACAAAAAGAGGAGGCCAGCAAGAGGCAGATTAAATGCTTGAACAGTTTTAAGTGTTTTTTGAACAAAGACATTCTTGCCAACAGGGAAACAAACATCCAGATCTCACTGGAATAAGAAAGGAAGGTCTCTATGTGCAATCCGCAGGAGGTGTTCATGTAGGACCACTAAGAGCATCACGTCTCCTGCACGCACCATGTTGGACTGCACCCTCTTGCCGTTCGAGGAGCCGCGATTGTAAATGTATTCTCCAGCTTGGTTGGAGCCCACGAAGCTGATGGCCTTGATGGCGGGGTTGTCACAGATGAAGTTCACCGCTAGACCGCAACATACAAAACAGACCATAGATCAGAATGCACCTGGTAATATGAAAAAGTGATAAAGAAGCCCTTAACCATTTAAAAAAACGGAATAAATAAAGAGTTAGAGGGGCCAAGAAACCTGCTTGAGCACCAAACACCCACAACTTTTGTGGTTATTAAATAAACAAAAATCCTCCCCCACTTAAGTTTTCCAAAGCGACAGACCCCCCCAAAAACCCGTCCCACTTTCAGCATACCTCCAGAGCATTACGCAACGAATAAATAACAAATGAGAAAAAGAGGGACCCTCATTGGGCTCACCGGCGTGCTGCCCGTGGATGATGTTGAGCGTGCCGTCGGGGGCGCCGGCGTCCTGCAGCAGCTTGGCCAGGAGCATGGTGCAGCCGGGCACGCGCTCCGACGGCTTCATCAGGTAGGTGTTGCCGCACACCATGCCGATGGGGAACATCCACAGGGGGATCATGGCGGGGAAGTTGAAGGGGGCGATGCCGGCGCACACGCCGATGGGCAGGCGGAAGGTGTACGTGTCCATGTCCTTGGTGATGGAGGGCAGCGTCTCGCCCAGCATCAGGGAGGTGATGCTGCAGGCGTGCTCCACCACCTCTAGGGGGCAGACGTGAGCAAAAGGGGGGGGGAGAGAGGGGATGAGGATGTCGCAAAGACACAGGGGCAAAGGGGGTGGGGTATATTGGCTGTACGGGGTATAAGGTCCGAAACAAAGGCTTTTTTTTGGATCCCAAGAAGTAAAACATTAATGACAAAGCACTTTAGTCTTTGCATTTTCTTTATCATACGTAATCTTGCCATGGGTACTCATTGGCCAGGCTTCAACCAATGGTAGGGAGTCTTGGTCACACAAGAAGTCAGAAGGTCAATAGTAATCACCTTGTGGGTGTCTGACATGTGCAGAGTCGAAACCAACTTCTTCTGCATGATTCCACATAAGCACACAAGCAACAACAAACCAAAATGCAACATTTGCTAGGATGTTCTCAGTACAACTCATTCAGATAACAAGCAGCATGTTCATCTCAGATTATTTGGAGGACAGCTGTTGGGGGTGAGGGATCAGTATTATTATGCCTTCTATGCACCAACATTACCATCTTCCTAGTTTTAAATGAGCAGCTGCTTCCAGAGACATCAAAGAGAAATAAAAAAATAGCAAACAGCAAATCTTCCCAAGACAAACCGGCCCATTTCAGTTTTTATTCCTTCCTTTCTTATTTCGACACCCAGTTGGCCTCTTCTTCTTCAACAAAAGCACCCCGGCTATCAAGACCCTTTTACAAAGATGGACTCCTTTCACTTTGAGTGTTAAGGCCCACAAATTGACAAGAACCTCTGCCACAAGGTTAACTCATTCAATACTCATTAAACCACTTTCCCCCCGGAGGAGCACGGAATTGAGTGTTTACTCAAGACCTGCTTCAGGAATACCGATGAAGGCACCAAAGAGAGGATTTCCAGGGAGCAAAGTACAAAAACACCAAAACTCCACCCGGGTCTGAGCAACAAGAGAAGCGACACCACAATAGCCCTTCTGTGGTCTAAAGTGGCATAATGATACTAATAATACTAATAATAGGCCACTACTTACGCAGTCCTCTGAAGACGTCCCCCTCGGCGTCGGCCAGGGTCTTGCCCTGCTCCAGAGTGATCAGCCTGGCCAGTTCTTTCTGAAAGACCACATTTGAACAACCTGCTCATCAAGAAACACGTCCAAGTCTTTGTTCTGCAATAAAATGACTGAAATAATGAACCAAGTGCACACAACCAACTTACCGTGCAACGTGCTAACACTCCGACTCAAGTCCATACCGTAAATATTCCATTATGGAAAAACAAAGCCAATATGCCCGGTTATATGGGGCCGGATAGTCAACTGGTATTGGGTGGTTGACTCCCAAACAAAAAGGTTCTGGGTTCAAACCCTGTTGCCTCCTGCCTTAAGGTATAGACAGCAGCCCCGCAAGCATTCTATAGTAAAATCCTTAACCCATGACCTGTGCACGAATGACATGCATCTAAAAGTCCCCCTAACCCTCTTGGTTAAAACCGTGTGCGCCGGGTGACTAAACAACGGGTACGTACGATGTTGTCCTTGATGAGCTGCTGGTAGCGGAGGAAGACCTGCTGCCTGCTGAGAATGGACGTCTCCGCCCACGGGTGGAAGGCCCTGGAGCACGAGTCTGCCGCAGCCTGCATCTCCTCCTGGGTGGCTTTGGGGACGCGGCTCACCACCTCGTTGGTAGCCTGAGAGGAAGCGTGACGTTAGTTTCATGGGCGGTTGCGTCCGTTTATGCGATTTGTGTTCCAGGTGATGCGACACCGGTGGTTGTGGATTTGGGGACAGTAATCAAAATCGAATCCAATTTATATTAATAACGCAATCTTCATGTTACTGGTGCAAGAATCACTCGAGTGTGATTTTGTTTTAATTCCGGTAGGATTTCATCATTACTGGGGTAGAGGCAAACTCTGAATAGTAACAGGGCTGGAGAGTGCAGGAGGGCATAAACAAGCCACGCTTGAACAAGTCTGAAGCCTTTCTGTCGTTCTCAGATTGTAAATTCCACAGAAATCCAATTATATTGATATTCATTTGAATTCAAGACGTTCCACAAGCTCGATCCTCGTTCATTTGTTTACCACAACAGGTAGTGTTTTGTCTGGGGAATTACTAGGCTTAATTGGTATTATTTTCAAGTAGGCCTACGTGAGGGTTTAGTTCAAGTTGTACTTACGGGATTGTGAATGTCAATCCATTCTGTGGTCTGCGAGTCCACAAACTTGCCGTCTATGAACAGCTTGGTGGTGGGCTGCGGTAGGGAAATACATTACATTTAAATGCAATATGATTCTTTGCATAATAATAATAATTGTCGTACACAAACAATTACGGAGTCAGGAATTGGAGGTCTTACCACTGATGACGAGTACCACATACGACTGAGTTGGAGTGGTGTCTGCAAGGGAGATCAATGGAGTAAAGTTTAAAGAAGATCAAAACAAACAGAAGTTAACTCGTTTGTGTCCGACCTTAATGAGCAGTAACATCCATGCGATGCAAAGCCCGCTCTGATGCGTTTTAATTGTATGCAACTTAATAAATACTACATTCCTGCAACGTGGGGTAACAAAACAAGACACCCAATCCCCAAGAAGACGGCTAACACTGGTTAGCCAATGGGCTGCATTTTCCGTCCGACCGAACAACTAGTGTAAAAGTAGTCGAGCATAAACAAGGGTTTAACCTTTGTGTTGAAAATCGTCCTGCTGAGTATTCCTGCCATGGCTGCTGAGATGTGCGCTTCAGTGCTCCCTCCAAAGCCCTTGCAATGACCCAAAAGACAAGCTAGAGTGGGCAGCAAACTGGAGCTAGCGGTGCAGCAGTCAAGCGATAGAGGACAAGACGCGGAGCCTACGCTGCACTTTGGCCGATCTACAACCGTGACGGATCAGACTAGCGCTCTGTGTCGACCAGCGATGGACCTGACGCGATGTTTGTGGATCTGCGAAAGCGGCGCGCAGCAACGTTCCCCTTGCGTAAGCTAAAGTGGGCGGGGCCGACTCGTTTGAACAACCAATCAACTCGCTTGCAATTACAGCCGCCCCTGAGTTGTTTTTATTTTTTTTATTTTAATGATTGTCACCTAGTAACCCCCGGTTCCGTTTTGTAAAACGTCCCCTCTTAATCTTTTTTCTGTTCTATTAGTAGTAGCCATATTTTTTAACTTAAGCATTCCATTTCCGAAAAGAGAAGAGACTCTAATAAAGCGTGATAGATACATTGCGCATCCATCTACTTTTTGAGCTGTTTTTAGATACCTGTCGGATGGGATTTATTTAGACTTTCTCACTTGGGTCAGAAAAAGCCCCGGCGGCGAGTGACTGTTTCCATGGAAACCCACACAGGAACCATGGAGTTCCTAGACTGGAGTTGCCATGACGTCGCGTGCTGGATCGAATCTTTAGGATACCCTCAGTATAAAGTAGGATGCATTCAAGGCTGCACTATGGATGGATAGAGGATGACTCATACAGTAACTTATAAATAACTACTTGTACTCAAACTTTATTTTTGGCAGGAGTGTTTCACGGACAACTTCATCACGGGCAGGAAGCTGATTTTTGTAAACTGTCGCTACCTTCCAAGAATGGGAATCACCGACTTTAAAGACATGCAGGTAAGTGAAGGTCCCTCCACCCATCCAACCATGATGGACAGTAGGCTTTTGTTCTGCAGGCTACAACACGTCAGGCAACACTGAAACCCAATGGTTTGTATCCAGTAACCGTCCTGTAGGATCCATTGGGCCTGTCGTTGCCAATTCTCCAAAACCTGATAACCCAATACCTCCTAAGTTACCAAGAGAGTGGGGAAGTTAGATTGGGCCCGCTGGCTGGTAAACACAGAACCTATCGGCGTTAAATGCTCTGTATTCCTGTAGGCCTTAATGCAAGAGTGTGGGGCAAGGAGGTGCATTGATATTTTCAGCACACTCCACAAATCAAAGACAGGGAACAACAAGACAAGTTAAATTACAAGTCAATTAGGACAAATCTTTGATTCGATTTGTCTTTTGTGTTGCGAAAGTAAACCGATAGCAGTAATAGACACACAGTGGGGAGATGCTCTCATCAGTCACATTGCAAAATGTTGCCCAGCATGATTCAGACACAGTCTGGTTTCATGCTGAGCCATATTTTTGACAGATATAACTTATGTCAATGAGCATGTGCATGTGTTGGGGTTGGCCACTTCAGAGTACCTCTTTGGTCTGCGAAGTGAATAGTAGATTGCCTGATGCTCAAACTTGACTACTTATTTACCTAATTGGGAATGGGCCAGGCCTCTCTTGGAAAATAGATTCTCAATAAGACTTTTATCTGCTAAAGGTTTAATAAAAAAAAAAAATAATAATCAGGAATAAGACAGTGTGGAGAGGGATAGTTGGACTTTTAAAGGTTTGGTGACAAAATGTGGTTGTCAATCAGTCACGTTTGGCACCTGAAGTGCAACAGCATTTAAAGTTGGACAAACATCAAGGTGAGAAGATTTAAAAAAACCCTCTAACGTGCATCTTCTTCCTCCACACACTGCGGCAAGTCCACGGATCCCCCTCAATAGTTGTTGTATCTCACTCCGTAGATTTATTTGTGCTTGTTTGCAAATGAAGCCCGACGCCCAAAATACCTCTCACTACCTTTCTCCGAGCCCAGAGTGTCCAGCCTCCAGTGGAAACAGTTTTTCCCCAGCGCTGCTAAATCGACCAACCCCCAGAGAATTCCTCCATTGAATTATAACTCTCCCTCTGTTTACCTTACCCCCCCCACCTCCTGCCCCCCCCCCCGGCCAGGTCATCGCTGCCCACGTGCACGCCCTCCTGGGAACATCTGAGGTCCGCTGGACCCGAGGCCTTAACCTGACTCCCAGGGACGACATGGCAGCCTTCCTGGGGGTCAAGAGCCGGACGGGCCAGGGGACCAACGGCCTCACCTACAAGCGCTTCCTGCTGGACCGCCGTCCGTGACGGACGCGGTCCCGTGCCGCACGAGAGCGATTGAAACACCAAAGAAAAGTCGATCCCTCACGTGGCAATTAAAAGGAGAACAGTCAGCGACGAGGAGACGGAGAGTGTTGTGATGATGTGTCCGTGTGTTGTCTCCGCCGACGGCTGTCACAGTCGGAGGGTATTCGTAGTTATTTTGCGTTGATACGTAGACATTACAAAGAGCGCTTGTCGACGTAACAAGGATCATTACGGGAGCCGACAGCGGCTCAGCTCTGCTCATTCATCCCCTTTCCAGTTTTAATGCAAACATGAACGACAACCGTGTAGGAACAGCCGTTCTCTTTATAACTTAGTTTGCCTATTAAGAACCCTGTTTCAAGGGCCCTGGGAGTCGGAGCCTCAAGGCCCCTGCGTTTGAAATACTTTATACAAGAACACAGGAAATAAGTCAGCAAAGCATTGTTATGGACGACACTAGCTAGCCATCGGACCATTAAAGAGACTGAATGGTGTGTTTCCGAGGGGGGGCCCGCACCATCTATTTCCCCCCCCCCCCCATGGATGGGCTGTAAATGTTCAAAAGCACTCGCACAATAGCTGTGTGCCCATTGATCTCGAGCGCGGTGCTGGTCACCAAATTGAGCTATCGATCGAGGGAAACAAATCCTAGGGGAAATTCTGCCTCTTGACAACTAGCACCTATTATAAAGTGTGTGAGGAGACACAGGAGCGCCGCGGGGGCGCCATTGTTCTCCGGGAAGACAAGAACAGGACCAACTGCGCGGGTATCTCTTCCCAGATGGGCTGCGACGTTGCGGACCTTGTTCTGGACTCGGGGGCCATCCGTCACAGCCTTGTGCGCATCCGGCCTTAAAGCCAGGCACTATGTGTGACCCTCTCTGGTGGATTAGTGATGTGCTTATAAGGGCCTAGATCTGTGCAATTTAGGCCAACTCTATAGGTTTAGTATTTGAACTCTCCAAAAGGTCTTCTGGGATTATTGAGGAATGCCCAACAGATAGAGCGATTTTTGATTGTTTTTAAGGAATTCTGCGTTGCATCAATAAACTCTTCATTTTGATATCAATGTCTTTGTATCAAAACTCTTTTACAATTCCCAAAAAGTTAGAGATAATGACAACAGATCGTCTCCTAAACGAGCCTTTTCTCTCACATGGCCGTGCCTAAACGACGCCTGATTGATCCACTCTGAATCTAGGTTACTGCAATGTCGTGCAAGTAGTCGAGTTAAATCCAGCCCACATTAATAAATGATGTTTCCTGCCTGCGAGAGAGAGGGACTGGGAGGCATCGCATCTGTCTATATGCACAAGTGGTCTCTCTGTGCCTCGAAGCACACCGATTACCATTCCGCGCACAACACCTCTGCTCACCCGCGAAATGGAGCTCGGTCGGTGGCGGCGGCAGTGAGCGAGGGGTTGACAGCAAAGAGAGTCCCGCTACTTATGAGACGCCCTGGCCGTGTTTGGGGGGCAAGGCGAGGGGTGGTGATAGTGGTGGAGGTGGGGATGTGGATGTGAAGCAGCAGAAGCGGCGGCAGCAGCAGCAGAAGCAGCAAAACCCTTTCAGTCAATCTGGATTAACTAACTCAGGGGCTGAGGCTGCGTCACTACCACAAGAGAGAGAGCGAGAGAGAGAAGGAGAGAGTGAGAGGGAGAGAGAGGGAGAAAGCGAGAGAGAGAAAACAACTGGTGAAAACGATACACGGAACATCTGGGCTGCAGTAATGCGATCCCGAGTGGAGGGGACGCGCACAAGCCCCACTCAGCGAGGTGAGCCGCTGCCCGTCCGCCTCAAAGGCGTTTTCTCCTCCACCGAAGGTCCACGCGGCGGGGCGAATCCGCAGTAGAGGCGATCCTGTGCAGCTGCAGCCGCCTCTCTAAAGCCACCGCGTACTCTCCATCTATCAGGGACTTTGTTGCTTTGCTTCTTCTTTTTTTTTTTTTTTTTTGGAGATCAGCGACATTAGCGCTATCTCTATCTCTTCTCCACTGGCGATGTAATCGGAAGGGGCGGTTTGAAAACGGGTGGATTTTTCCTCTCTTTTTAATCTCTCCAGTCTCATTTATCCGCTGCCCATGGATTTCTCGAAGGGCACCGTCGGTGTGGAAGGCCGTCGAGAGCTGTGGTAGCGGGCGGGACACCTGAATCATCCCGAAGCGATCCTCCGTCGGGTCCCGTTTTAGACCCCGGCTCAGCTCCGCCCAGCCGCCACAGAGACTCTGGGCGACCGTCCGGGAGGGAATATTTAGCCTATAGCCTACTCTCCCCCTCTGGAATCTGGATTGGATGCACCATCATCTGCCAGGTAATTCAATACTCTGTATCTCGTGTGCACATGATGTCATCTATAGATTGTGAACTCTTTTATGTGGGGGGAACTGCCCTTCACTATTGGCTATGCGTTGTGTGGGCTTGTGATGCTGGCGACTCGGGGCAGCAGTTCACCTATAGGAACTCTATGTGAAGCAGCTTGGGAAGGACTGTAATGACTGTAGGGATGGAGGAGGAGGAGGGAGGGGGGCTGAGGGGTGGGGGCATGGGGGGAGTGGAGGGGTTACGTATAAAGGCTATAAGCCACTAGCCCATGCAGGACCTGTTCCGCAAGGTCAAAAATAACCTCAATTTCTCAAGGAACGCGGACCTACAGCCGTTTTATTTTTAGACACCCCACCACCCCCCCCCCCCCACCACCCTCTCTAACTCCATTTAGCTGCATGTCGTTTTCTACAGGTGAAACGGCGGGGGGGGGGGGGACATGCATGTTTCCTTGTTTTTTTCCCCTTCTCGCAATGGAAAAGGGGATTGATTTCAGAGGCTCTATTAGCCCATGCACTGACTGGCTCGTAGGCTGCTTATCAGCCCAGGCGTGGTGCACGGGAACACGGTGTAGGGTACAAGCCGGCTGGTGTTATGAGGTGTGCCCTGGTGACAAGTGGAATGCTCATTAAATGTGATTAACGCTGTCAGGGTACAAGTTGCTCTGCCACCAAATGGGACACTATTAAGAAAACGTGTTTGTTAGCTAATGCAATCACATTTTCGTGTTTAGGTGTAGGTGATTGATTGCAGCCACACGGATTGAAAAAAAATCACTACCACGTGATTTATAGATCGTTATAACGGTCCGTGTGAGTCAGCCTACCAGAAGTATATCTCATTATCTTATTGCTCTGGAGGGCTCACTCTAGGCACCATCCCACAGCAGCCAGCACCAGGCCCACTCCTCTTTTTGCCGTCCCCCATATCGTTTTGCTGGCTTCTATACATCTCTGTTGGATGGAGGCTTTACGACATGGTGTATTGCACAGGTTTACAGTAAAACACAGACTTTATAGTGTGGATGTTTCTGCGAAAATAGTTTTTTTTTGTTGACAGGACAGCCTTTGCGCTAAAGAGGTTATTGACCCGATGGTATCTCGCTAACACATTGTGACAGTGACATTTCAGACATAGAGGAAATCATTCATGCATTTATTAAATCATGCATTCAGTTTATAAAAGAACCACGGTGTGCAGCATCATGCACACGCAAGCACAGGCCGACAGAGAGACCGACAGACACCCACAAAGGCGCACACACACCCACACACAACCCCCCACACACACACACCAACACACAGTCTGTGCATGCATGCGTACGTGTGTGTGAATCCATGTGTGTGTGTGTGTGTGTGTGTGTGTGTGTGTGTGTGTGTGTGTGCATGAGTGTGTGTGTGTGTGTGTGTGTGTGTGTGTGTGTGTGTGTGTGTGTGTGAATCCTTGTGTGTGTTTTTGTGTGTCTGCACACATGTGTGCACTTTTTGTCATGGTTGTGTGCGTGTGTTTGGTGTGTGTGTCCTTGTGTGTGTGTGTGTGTGTGTGTGTGAGAGCACACATGAATGCATGTTTTTCCATGTGTGTGTGTGTGTGTGTGTGTGTGTGTGCGTGCAGGGAGCCCAGTGCACGGCTATGACTGTGAGTGCTGTTCACTTGATTACACAACACAACAAGGGGAAGAGGCCATCATGCATTATTTAAGTATTTCGCAAACTGCGTGAGAAAAGAAAGCAGCAGCAGAGCAGACGTTCTCTGGGGGTCTTTGGTAAAAACAAAAGGCTGTGTGATGATCGCATCCACTATTTTTATTACCAATAACTGAAAGAAAAAAACGAAATTCAACAGCCCTTTCTTGATTCTGAGTCAATATGAAGCATTCGCTGGACTGAAATATTTGGGCAATACTTGCGGCTTGCTGTCTCTATTAGGCACACACGGTAGATCTGACTAACTCCTGTAATTCTACCCAGTCCACCAGAGCCCTCTTAGACAGCTCTGTAATTTGTACTTTCATCGTATGGGTCTGGGCCTGAGCGTGTATGGTGTATAGTGGGAAATCAGCGTTTGCTTTGAAAGTTAATTTATCTCCCTTCCTACAGCCCGGGCCTCAGCGTGTGCTGAATGTTTTCCTAAGGAGGTCGCAGTTTTATTTAAGAGATTCCACGGTGCTCGTCTCGGTGCCAAAACCCCAAGGTTCTAATCTCTCCTCTCCTGGGTTCCTGGTCTTGCTGAGCAAATATTTCTCATGGTTCAGAAAATCATAAATATGGAGACATAAGATGGAGATTTCTCACTCTGCGGCGGGCACACACCATGCTCCCCGATACGTTTAACATACAATGGGGAACCTTGATGATGTGTGCAGTGTTTCCTCTCTCTGTGCGTTGATGTGATGATGTGTGCTCCAGTCTGGGAGGACCCAGGCCGCGGCAGCGAATCTCTGGGTTTCCTCTGATACCTTAGACTCTTCTGATAGGCAAACACTTTGGATCTACAAGGGCCTGTTGTAAATGCTGATGAACAGCACTTCTATTGATGCAGTGGGCTCTGCTTAGTATGCTATCCCCTGACATGCACACACACACACACACACACACACACACACACACACACACACACACACACACACACACACACACACACACACACACACACACACAGACACACACACACAAACACACACAGACACACACACACACACACGCATTCGCGCACACACATACATGGGCGCACATGTTCACACCCGCCCACACACGTGCAGCAGAACACGTACACATCCATAACCCACACTCATGTGTGCAGACGTGCGCACAAAACACATACATGCACGCCTGCACAAACTCACACACTTTTGCAGAAAGACACTATGCACATAACCCACACACACAGGCGCACACACTCCAGCACAGACACAGAGTGGCACATGCACGCATGCAAATGCCAACACACGCATGCAGACAACGTGAACACAATTAAGCAACATCAGAGGACTCCATCTGGTTATTGGTCTTTTTTAGTGAGGTGAAAGACTCAGGCGATGGCAGAGATTCACTCGTTTCAAAACGCAGAATCCAATACTGAATTAGCTGACAGGACGATCTTCACCATGCCATTTATTCCGAGCTATGTGGACGTCAAAAGCGGTGGAGTGAATCACTCATAGTTTCCACCAGCAAATGAAAGAAGTCGAGGATCACTCTCTCTCTCTCTCTCTCTGGCTCTCTCTGTCTCTCTCTCTCTCTCTCTCTCTCTCTCTCTCACTCTCACTCTCACTCTCTCTGTCTCTGTCTCTGTCTCTGTCTCTGTCTCTGTCTCTCTCTCTCTCTCTCTCTCTCTCTCTCTCTCTCTCTCTCTCTCTGTCTCTGTCTCGTTCCCCTCCGCAACAGCCGATGTTGTGCATATTATTAGTGTGTGACATGAAAAAAAAAACGAGCAAACCAGATTTTCAATCTCCACCTCAACCCATGTTTTCTGTTGCCATGGCGTCAAGACTTGTCACCTCTTCGTGCTCACGTGTAGCCCCGCTGGCAGGTAGTTGGGCAGAACTGTGTACAGAACAGAGAGAGAGGTGGGGGGTGGAGGGGGGGGGGGGGGGGGGGGGGGGGGGGGGGGGGGGGGGGGGGGGGGGGGGGGGGGGGGGGGGGGGGCCTGCCATTAAAACTTTTTTAATCAAGCTATAAGCTGAGCCAGGCACTCATATATCACACACACTCGCCCACCAGGAACCCTGTGTAGGCAGATTGTGTCGGTTGACGGCACAACGAATCCCGCCGTGAGCATTTCAACATTGTTTTAATAATAATGATGATGATACAACCCCGTTTAACACACGTACCCCCCTTTTAATAGCAACAATATCATGGCATCAATTTAACAAATAAATACATCATCGTATCAACGACAATGGGCCCTCTTTCAGAAACACATCCTTTATCTAAACGGGACCCAAGGAACACAAGGGGTGGACACACAGGTCGACAAACACACACAAACACACACACACACGCACACACACACACACACACACACACACTCTGGTCGTTTCTCTACCTACATGACATGGTGAAGAGGCAGAAGCGGTTGTAGCAGAGACAGAAACACTGGCAGACCCACTCGCGGCTGACCATCGCTCACGCCGGAGCTACCCTTCTCCCTGCTCCTCCTCTTCCTCCTCCTCCTCCTCCATGACTAGTCACACTCCCACATACACACGTCTCACCTGTGGCCTGCCTCTTCCCCCTACCCCCCCCCCCCCCCAACGGTGTCTGTTGTCTTCTTGTGAAACTCAAGACCGACTACGGATGGCAGCCGCTGAGCGAACAAATGTTTAATCATTCAGGAGGTGTCCCCGTCTTCCACAGAGACGCTTGGAATAATAACCTTTAAGGATCAGGCTAAAATGCATCCCTCGTATTGAAGCCTCCACCTGGGTGTGTTGATGTCTGTCAATGCCACAGAAGCAGCCATCATTTTCATGTTTGATAGTTGTGCGTGTCTTATCTTGTGTCACATCTTCCCCAGCGTGAGATGAGTCGTTTTCTATTCAGGTGTTTTGCCTCCTGACCACTAGAGGGAGATGCTCAACCCTTCAGGACTGCCAGTGAAAGGGAAATGATATATTGGTCAGAGCATAGGTTTCTCAGTCCAATACATACATACTTAGAAATACATCACACAGTAGGCTACACTGTGTTTGTGTGTGTGTGCGTGTGTGTGTGCGTGTGTGTGTGTGTGTGTGAATAATCTGTATGAATGTTTTACCCAAGGGCTACTCGCAGAAAAGTGATCTCTAGACTAATCTATCAATCAATCAATCCATCCGTGCATCGTCAGTAAGACTATGGCCAGACGACAGATGACGGACAGACACACGGACACACAGACGCCATCGCGGCCACGGCCTCTGCCGGTGCGGGTGAAACCGACGGTGGACCATCTTCTGAGCTCTTTTTTTTAATCGCATTGACGTGTGGGTTGTAGCTTGGTTGTAGCGTTCTAATTATAAATGAGGTCAAGCCCCAATGTCCGCAGGCTACGTGTTGGCATTATTGAACAAGACGCCACAGCCTGATCTGCTCCTACATGTATATACGAGCGGAATGGTTCACAGAGGACCAACACAAGTGGGGCTCATAGCCCTGATTACTGGTCTGCTCCTGGTATGTACCTGCAGCCTCTAGGGATTCAGCTTTCTGCTTAGGAAGTTTCCTTTCCTAGAAAGATTACCCGGGAATACTTAGAGGAAAGGTTGTGAGACGTTGGTTAGGAAAAGTGGAGTTGAGTTCATTTTAAACAGTGCTGTCTTTTCCTGTGTTTCCTTTGAAGGGAAGCACCTTTTCATCTCTCTCTTTGACCCGATGACGATTTCCACCAAGGTTAAGGACAGGAGGCACAAAGGTTAGGAGATTTGACTTTCCGAAATGGGCCGAGGACTACTGTAGTCTACTACCAGCGCCGTAGTCCATAATAGTACCGTTACTAATAACACCTGTGTTTGTTCTACAAAGACAGCTCTGTGAAAAGGGTCTCTATGGAAGAACTAGACTGAATAAGCAGTAGACAGTCAAATCATTCTGTGTTTTTAATTCCACGCAGACGCTCGCTCGCATTCTCAGGCCTCCTGTTCTCTGTAGTGAAGCATGGATATTTCTTTATTTTATAACGTCCGCAGTTTGAATGTCTCCTGCCTGATGCACAGAAACAACAAGAGAAAGATACACAGAGGGGATGGAAACCAACACAGTGTCCCGATGGCGGTAAAGTAAACACTCTAATGTATTACTTCCTCTCTGACTGAATGAACCACTGGGCGTCACTAAAGCTTGTAGTGTTCAAGGAAGACCAGCAGAGGACATCACATTAAATAATAACCAGGCTGCCCCCTTAGTCCCAGTGTGGTTCTCAAATCGTCCTCTAGATGTCTCCCTAGGTTACTACCCTTCCTCCCTTCCTTCCTCCTCTCCCCTAGGGCCTAAAAAAAAAAAAAGTTTGGTTCCTGTTGGTTGTCAGTTGAGGTCATGGGTAGGTAGGGAATTTATTTTATTTTTTTATTTTATTTTTTCCAGCGGCAGCGAATGATAGGTAGGTTGTTTTCATTTAAAAACGAGAAAATTCGCTCATCCTTGTACAGAATGAAGAGGTGCTGTACCAAAACGTAATTATAGTTTGCATCAAAAAAGATTTTTTTTTTTATTATTTTTTTTTTTTTATAAAGCTCATAAAATAATTTGGTTCGCACATAAATTGACAGGGTCGGTCGGAAACCGGAACCAAACAAAAAAATTTTTTAGGCCCAGTCCCCATCATCAGTCCTAACGATGTCCCCTGTGTGTTAATTACTATTATCCTACACTTGTGCTTTAACTGGGATTTACAGGGCCATAATGGTGTCAGCTTTGTAAGTGAATAGTCATAGTCCCCGGTTAGATGTGATGCACTTCATAGACTCATTCACAGATGTATCGTCATAGGACTAATACAGGTGACCCTTATAATACTGATTACGGGCCTGCTCATTTTAGGTACAAGGGCGCGGGTAGTAGGCTTATATTGATCGGTTAACTCTACCATGCGGACCCATGATTCTGTTATGAGCCATTTTGAAAACGGGTCTATTGATCCAAGATATGGAAATGAGGGAGTCAGATAGGTACAGTAACAAGACCCAAACAGCGACAGATGTGATGGACCGATTGGTGGGACAGCATAAAGACAGTATGTGCTACATTATTGAAACCACACATTATATACATAAGTGTCTAGACATTTACATCTAGGGCATTTAGCAGACGCTTTCTTCAAAGTGACGTACAGTACAACCCCCACACGCAATTGACGTACCGAGGTCAACCATGCAAGGCGACAGCCAGCTCGTTTGGAACATGAAGGGTGAGGTGTCTTGACACTCAGGTCACCTCGACACTCAGAGGACGATAGGAGGAGCCGGGGATCAAACTAGCAGCCTCCTGAGCTTTGTCAACCAGAGACAGAGATGTCCTCCTCGTGAGCAGACACTAAGGAAGCCGGCGCCCCAGGGAACGCGGTCGGGCCTGGTCTGATGTGGTCTATGAGGTGAGGTGACAGACGGTCCTCACTGAGCTCCAGTGCATTATTAACAAGAAAACCTGTCTGTCACTTTGAGCTCCACGCTGACCTTCACCACGGCGATAAAAACACGGCGCCAAACTGCTTTTGGTGGCTGTGCGGTCTGGCTGGCTTTTAATCTCTGGACCATATGCTACCAGAAGGGGGTCTATAAATACCGAGCCTCATAAGTCCTCATAAGGAGGAAGGCCAATGTGTGTGTAATGACGGCTCGATATTGAACTCATTCAACTTTCTCCCTTAAATGTGTGTTATGAGTGTGTGTTCCCTTGAGTGAAGCAAAAAAAAAAATGTTTTGCACTAAATGTCCACAACGTGTCTGCACGTGTTTGAGCGGTGTGGAACCGGGGATACAATCAGTGCTCGTTAACTGAATGATGTTTTGATGACGGGGACACCTGCTGTGCTCTGACCTCGACCGCTCATCTCCACCGGCTCACCGCCACTCATTAGCTTTATTACATCACATCCTTCACAGCCAAATCACAGATCGGGCTCCAGATGTGACCTGTTCTGAATCCTGACAAAAACACATGCGCCCAAACACACGCGCTCACACTCCCCCTGCTACGATCATCGCAACAAGAGACTAAGGCCCAATCCCATTTCTACCCCTTACCCCTTCCTCTTACCCCTCCCCCTTGTTTTGAAGGGGTAAGGGGAAGGGGTAAGGGGTAGAAGTGGGATTGGGCCTTAGAGTCTGTTCCTGCAGACACAGTGACGGTGATGGAGCATACGCAAACAGAGAATATCCTGAGATGCTTATTGAATCATTTGGAAATTATGCGTGAATATTGAAAATAATTGAGCTAAGAAATGGCAGCGTACTCGCTTGTAACCGACAGGCGAGATTTATTCCCGCACCAATCAGAAAGGAGCCGGGAGCACTCAGGAATCTAAATGGTCCAACCCAGGCGGGCAGTCAAGCAGAACCGATATTCTCACACAGCATTTCACTCACTAATGGCCAGGACATTTCTAACAAATGACGCTCAAATTACGGGTCCTAAATCTGCCTACCACACAGTTTGAGCTTAATCTTGAACACCTTAAGCTTAATGGTAATTGTAGGTAACTGAATGCTATTACAGTAAGCTAAATGATAAATATTGGTAACTGAATGCTTATGCAGTTAGCTACATGCTAAATAGAGGTAGCTGAATTCTAATCCAATAAGCTTAGTGCTAAATAGTGGTAGCTGAATGCTCATACAGTAAGCTAAATGCTGGATACAGGTAGCTGAATGATAACGCAATTAGTTAAATGCTAAGTACAGGTGGCTGAACACTAATCCAAATACCCTAATCCTACAAAGAGGTAGCTGAATGCTGATACAGTTAGCTAAATGCTAAACACAGGTAGCTAAACGTATGTTAGGCGGGTCGGGGGGGGGGGGGGGGGGGGGGGGGGCACCCACCTCCGTCCTGGGAGCTGAGGACGTTGAGGGCGAACAGCATGGCGTTGGAGAAGGTGGTGGCCTCCTCCTTGCTGGCGAAGTTCAGGCCGTAGACCTGACGGGCGTCACGCCACTGGTGGAAGGTGGGCGTGGCCTGGTTGTACTTCAGGCCCTTCACGATGGAGTAGTTGATGACCACCTGTGGGGAGGAACGGGAGGGAGGGAGGGAGGGACGGGAGGAGGGAGGGAGAGGGGGACGGGAGGAGGGAGGGATGGAGGGAGAGGGAGGGGGAGGAGGGAGATGTGTAGAGGGGGGAGGAGAGAGAGATAGAGAAGGTTAGTGGGGAGAAGAGAGAGAGAGAGAGAGGGGAGGTGAAGAGATAAAGAGGGCGACGGAGGGAGGTGGAGATGGAGAGAAAGAGGGAGGAAGATTGACAGAGATGTGGAGAGAGGGGAGAAGGAGAGAGAGAAAGAGATGGAGACAAGAGGGAGATAAGGAGAGAGAGGGGAGGTGAAGTGG
>NC_044068.1:5691244-5696244 GCF_902167405.1 Gadus morhua
GCCATCTTGGCCAGGGCTCCCTTTGAGAAATAGATCTTGCCGTCTAAATGGGACTTGGCTGGTGAAATAAAGGTTTTAAAAACGAAAAAAAGCGAAAAAAAAACATGAATAAACACTAAAACGAGTCAGATGAAGGAAAATGGCCGTCTTACTCCCTCCCGGGTGGAGTGCGGAGCCGTTGTTCATTGTTTTTCACGGCATGTATTCTCTCTGCTAATGTCCACAACAACAGAAATCCCTCCAAAAAAACAAACCCCAAGCAGTATCCTGAATTTAGCAACCGCAGCTCAATAGAGGCGATGAGAGCGAGCCCGGGTAACAAACCGCTCCTCTGTGTCCCGACGCGACAGCTGCTCAGACGCCCCGGCCAAAGGCAGGACAGCGAGCGAGCTGGCAGAACAATCGTCAGGACTAACAGAAACTGTTTGTCTGAGATCCTTCGACAAAGTGGGTCTCTGTTTTTGTAAGATCGTGGCCTAATGATGGGGGAGTTCTCTGGCCTCACAGGCAAAACCCATAAAGAATAATAAAGCATCGGTGGTAAATAAGACTAAGACTCTCTGTGTGGGTTAATGTCTGTGTGAGTGCATGCATATGAGTGTGTGTCAGTGTATCTGTGAGTGTGTGTTTGTGTGTGTGTGTGTGTGTGTGTGTGTGTGTGTGTGTGTGTGTGTGTGTGTGTGTGTGTGTGTGTGTGTGTGTGTGTGTGTGTGTGTGTGTGTGTTTGACAGAGGTTAAGGTAGTTCAGATTTGCATTCCCACTGGAGCCACTGAGTCTGATACTGAAACCAGGCCAATCGACAGACCTCTTTGTTGTGTAGATTTGTTTAACTGTATTGCAGCCCTGTCTTACAGACTTGCAGACATGTCCACTTCCCCCATAGTGTATTGCATTTTAACTTGGCCTCTCCCGCCAATCCTAAATGCTCCAGAATGGTCACTCCCACTTACCTTTGTTAAAGGTCGGGTATTGAATTCTCTTTTTTGGCCATTTTTGCAAAATTACTTGAAAATACTTGGGACAGTGAGTACGTCAATCAAACGGTCGTACTGCACTCCCCCTCCCCCGCTCCCCGCGTGACCCCTTCGTGCACGTACTCAAACCTCGTAACCCAGAGCAAGCTTCTGTTTGTTGTTATCCTGCGGTAGCTACTGGAGCTAGCTAACTAGCTAATCCGCATTTGGACCTAGCACTAGAAGACAACCCTAAACTCCAACCTAGCTAGCCTGGCTCGCTCCCGCGCATCTGTGTTCGCGCTCGTGCATGATTGCGCGTCCATGTACTTGGAATGGGTGGAGTCAGAGTCAGCGTTGAAGGAGAGCGGGTAGGACCATTTGAGTTGTGTATTTTCAAAATCTGCTGGCGTTTCACAAATCCCATACACAACCTTTAACTGTATATTCCCTACCCACAATGCCAACGTTTCCCTATAATAATCTTGTTCACCCATTGTCTCACTGAATGTATCCTTGGTAACTTGGTAACTAACTTGCTGCCTTTACCTTCCCATGATCATGCTCTAATATTCAATCAAATATTTCGCTGGCCGACGTGTCCTAAAAATAAGTTTATCTTCATCGGAATCCTCTGGCCTCACAGTCAAAACCATAAAGAATAATAAAGGAGTGTGTGTGTTTATGTGTGTGTGTGTGTGTGTGTGTGTGTGTGTGTGTGTGTGTGTGTGTTAGTTTTTTGTGTGTATAACTGTGAACATTTATATGCATTTGTGTGTCTGTGTGAGAGAACATCCATGTATGAGTACGTTTGTGTGCCTGCATTGTGTTAGTGTGTGTTTTAGTGCATGCATGCGAGAGTGTGTGTCAGTGCCCACGTGCATGCATTTATGTATGAGTAAGTATGCATGCATGTATGTATGTGTGTGTTGTGTGTGTGTGTGTGTGTGTGTGTGTGTGTGCGTGCGTGCATGTATGCATGTGTGGGCCTGCTTGGCGTGTCAGCCTCCACTGTGGGAACATCAAAGCCGCATACAGCGGAAAGAGGAACAGCTGAGCGCTTAAACATTTATTACTGCACCACCAGGGCAGCACTACATTAACAATGAGGGCCGACTGAACCACCGTCTCTTACAGTACAATGGGGGATAAACAGAAGCCAAACATGGCTCCCCCCGGGGGGGCTGATTGTACTTATAATCAGTGCAATGACGAGACGCTTTGCCATTTTTTGATGACCGCCATGACAGTGATACACTGTTGTGCGTTCTACGGGGGACGCTCTCTGACTGACAGATGGGACAGCATCTGCCAGTCAATCAGTGCGTTGACTCGATGCAGAATGATTGACAGCCAAAGGGGCCGCACAGAGGTCAGGGAGCTGGGGGTGGGACGATTCAGGCGACTATTTAGGGTGCGATGGTCCGACTCAGAACAGACAGGGAACATACTGGAACACAAGTGTGTGGAAGGCGGTGGCTGTGCCGTCTTGGCCATCGGTAGATAATGTTTAATTCATTGACTACATATACACGCATATATATGCAACATACAACCTTGCGTGCTTGGGTTTCGAATAAAGTTCTCACGCTAATGTTTGACCAATCCCTGTTAGGCATCTCATTTTATGCGTCCCTTTGGGACAGTCGATGCAGAACATCCCCAGATATTCTGCACACATTACGCTTTGTTCCAGGGAGAAGAAGAGGGCATTAAGGGGACTGGGCGTTCCTCTTCGTCTGAGTCTGGTTCGCTGCGGTGACGCGACAAATCCGCTTCATAACTGGCAGGATTATAGACTGTTGGCAGGAGTTTGAGCTGCGGCCTCATGGCTCCCACTGAATGAATGGATTACCAAGACTTTTTCCCCTGTGTGGAAGAGGGCTAAATCCACCCGGACTTTAGGAGGGGCTGGATGACATTTTAATTAAAATCATAGTAAACGCAGCTCTGTACTGAGGCTGTGCTTTTATGTGCATGGGTGTCCATGTGGGTGCATGTGGGTGTGCATGTGTGTCTTGCACGTGTGTGCACGGGTGTGCATGTTTGTGCATGTGTATGCATGTGTACGCATTTGTGTGTGCATGTGTGTCCATGCTTGTGTACGCATGTGTGTCCGTGATGCGCGCGTGCGTGCATGTGTATGTGTGCACGTTTGTATGCATGAGTGTGCACGTGTGTGCATGCGTGCAGGTATATGTGCAGGAATACACTCTGGAAGGGCCATCTGTGTAGGTGCACATGCATGATTCAGGGATGTCAAGGCCTATCAGCCCTAGCCCGACATTATTCGTGGGAAACCAGGGCCAGCGAGCACGACTCCGTCCGGCGGGGTTCTTCATCCCTTCCTCTTTTTTACCCGGGCCGGTTGCATAAGCAGCAGCAGCAGGAGCAGCCTCGGCCTCCCGGTGTATTTTCGGCTCGCTCGGAAAAAAGCGGAAGAGGTGAAAAATCGAGTCAGACAGCGAGAAAAGGAAGAGAAAAAGGAAGCAGAGGGCGGGAGAGAGAGGCGGGATAGAGGGGCAGACCTTCAGACTGACGTGCCAGGCGTAATCTGAGCAGATGAAGAGCGAGCCTGACGGGTCGACCCAGAGGGGCAGAGCACACCCAAACACTTATTGAGTGAATTAGGTTCCCGGGGTTCTGTTGGCGTCAACGTCAGGCGTGGAAACGTCACGGCGAAACAGAGTGTGATGTGAGCCTTCCGACAACGCAACTACGTTAGCCTTTCCCTTGCAAACTTGTGGTCTCAGAGTAATCCAGGGCTTTTATGCAGGCTTCCGACGTTACCACTACACCGTCTTTAAACAGGCTTCTGACCTCATAACCACAGTCTTCTGACATCACAACCACACCGAGTCATCTGACATCACAACTACAGAGTCATTCATCTTATGAGATCACAACAACAGAGTCTTTAGCCTTCTGACATCACATCTACACCGTTTTTATGCAGGTGTTTGACATCAACTGCAAAGAATCGTGAGTCCTTTGACAAACTACACATGTCTTCACAGTCGGCTGACATCAGAAATCCTTTTGGATGATTCAGACAATTTTACTGCCTGAGGATTTTCAGGGTGTTTTTTGTGGTTTGATTACTTGTGACTACATATTACATAAGTGCAATTATTGTTGTGTACCTGCCTGGACAATATTGGTTACATGTAATCATGTAAAAAGGTAATAATGTTATAGCTAACTGAGTAATAAGGTTATCATGCCAGAAGCTAACAAGATAAGCTAAGATAATATGCTCACAATGTAAAATCGTTTTAATTATTATATAATTAAATAACACAAGATCTGATGCCTGAACCTGAAGAACAAAATGGAGCAGGTTCAAACCAAGCACTTAAACTGGGAGAGAATTAGCATACGAGCAGTAGAGGATGGGAGATATCTGAAAGCATGTGTCAAGTTTAGTTAGGATTGCAAGCTGTTCAAAAGAATGCTAATCTATTGTATGGTGCCTGAGTGTGTGTGTGTGGGAGAGAGAGAGAGAGAGAGAGAGAGAGAGAGAGAGAGAGAGAGAGAGAGAGAGAGAGAGAGACAGAGAGAGAGAATGGGGGGGAGAGAGAGAGAGAGAAGGGGGGGGAGAGAGAGAGAGAGAGGGGGGGGGGAGAGAGAGAGAGAGAGAGAGAGAGAGTGTGGGGGGGGGAGAGAGAGAGAGAGAGAGAGAGAGAGAGAGAGAGATAGAGAGAGGGAGAGAGAGAGAGAGAGAGAGAGAGAGAGAGAGAGAGAGAGAGAGAGAGAGAGAGAGAGAGAGAGAGAGAGAGAGAGAGAGAGAGAGAGAGAGAGTGTGTGTGTGTGTGTATGTGTGTGTGTGTGTGTGTGTGTGTGTGTGTGTGTCCTGGAGCCTAGAGATCTCTACCGATTGGGGGATACATGAAACAACACATACAAACACACACACACACACACACACACGCACACACACACACACACACACACACACACACACACACACACACACACACACACACACACCAGACACACTTGCACATCACACGCACACACACACACACACACACACACACACACAC
>NC_044068.1:5701244-5706244 GCF_902167405.1 Gadus morhua
TCTAGAGACAAAGCCGTTAATGCATACAGTCCACCGATGACTCCTATACAGTGTGTGAGCATGCTAACATTTTATTTTAAAAACAGGAGCTACCATAGACACTTTATAAAGACCTGATCAAATCAAGTAAAATATAACATTTTCCCTCGTTATTCTGTCTTTCAGTATGCACATACTAATGCATTTATTTCATCAAGGATCAGGTAGGGGTTATGTATCTCCACAGGGTTACCTACCGGTGAGACACCGGGCTATGAACCCCGAACCTTTTAGCAGGGAGTCAAGGACCACAACCCCTAGAATATCCTGACCACGAAATGAGCGAGGGAGAACCAAACCGACATCATTTTTTAATGACAGCTTCACGGGGTAAGGAGTGCATTTGCATTTGGTTGTGTGCACGTGAGAATACAGGTGCAAGTCCACCCTAAGCACGCACATGTGTGTATCTTAGCGCATCGATCCAAGACTACATGAGGCTAACCAGAAATAAGCTACAGAAATAAAATCAATATTGATGAGGTCTGGTGATTGATCTTCTTAACATAGCCTGCCTCCCACACTTCCTTGTCTCGGTCCCAACAAGCCAATTCATTCAACATCCTACATACTTTATTCATATTCAACCCCTGAAATAAGCACATCCTCGTCATCACCAACCAGTCCTCCTTCAGATCCCATGATGCACCGGCTGTTTCTGGGAACCACTCGGTGCTTTCGCCCGCAGGCCGTGACGGAGACAGGCCACGTAATGCCTCCCCCTTGCCTTGGGACACGGCCAAGCTAAAAGCTGCTTAGAGCGGAGGGGCTCAGACCCTTAAAGCTGCACTAATCAGAGGTGCAATAGCCAAGGCATCGCCCATGGAGCCGATGAGCAGGACATACGAAACCATGAGCTCTGCGAGAGGTGGATGAACGGGCGGCGGAGTGGATGGACGGACGGATGGATGGACGGACGGACGGATGTGCTTGATGGGTAGCTTGATAGGTTGATTGATGGATGGATGGAGAAAGAGCGGAGAAAGAAGGAACAAACAACGAAACAAGCAAACGAGCAAACAGAATAAAACAACGGATAGAATACGGAAAAACGACCTACAGGTGATTGTTGTTTTCACTGCAATCAAATAGAGACATGTTTAATCACAGTTCTGTATGCTACACGGCATCAGAGCGGCATCCCTGACGCTGCCACATGCAACAGCTCGTCCTGTGAGACATCAAGACAAAGAGTGAGCCGCCGAAGCTGTTGCATATCTGAGCATGCGTCTCTTGGCACAGGAGACTCCTCGCTCGCAGGCGTTGGCTGTACCGCTATAACAGACCCCTCTCTCATACCTCTCTCTCCTAATATCTACCAGACACCAGCAGAGGAAGAAAGGATGCAGCAACAGCCATGCTATCCTACATCAGACCAAAAACAGCAAGTTTGAGCGTTTGACGCTATCCAAACCAAAATCTGATAACAACAAACGTGAAAGTATGCACACAAATCTGACATAAATAGGCATACTACACTACTCCACTAATCCATCACTATTATATCCAAACAACTCTGAACCTGTGGTCCACAGTGAGGTCAATGGATGAGGCTAATCGGTGTCAGGCTATCAGGCCGCCCTCAGAATTGGCAAGGGAACAATTGCCGTCAGCGCATCCCTAAAAGGCGAGATGGGCCAGAACAGTAGAGCGCAGCCACCGAGAGAACAAAAGAACCAAAGAAGTGGGCATCAGAGCCAAAGGCACCCGTGGGCTCTGGATAAGGGCGGGGGGGGGGCGGGAAACACAACCAAACGACTGTCGCCGCCTCTGCCTCAACTTGGCAAGCTCCTCTCCCGACATCGAAACCCTCTCTCGCTCCTTCCTCCCTCTCCTCTCTCTCCTCCCTCTCGTCCCTCTCCTCCAGGAGCTAGCTTTGTAGCCGCACATCACACGTTAGCACATTAGCATGCATGCCCCGATCCGCCCTGCGAGGACAGCGGCTTACGGGAGAGCTCCTGAATGCTTAGTCTGCAGAGGAACCAGCGCTGGGGGGCGATCGACATCACCGCCGAATGGGGGAACCGTGGTTAACGCGGCATTTCATGTTAGGCTGAAGCAGACATGGGACCGACACTAGCAGGGGAGAGATGCAACTTGACAGTCTGGTAGTGTACAGCGTGAACTCCCACTCTGACCCCATCCAGGTGTCTCTCTCCATCTGTTCACCCCATGACAGTTGACCTGACCCCACCCCCCCCCCCCCCCCCCCACTGGGGAACCTACCTGACTTTGAACTCTGTGAGCTGGGGGACTGGAGCCCCAGGGTCGGCACAATAGATCTGGGGGAAGTAGAAGCGGTGAGCCTGCAGGTTGATATCCATGGTGTCCTCGTCCGCCAGTGTGGCTACTTTCCTCTTCTCCTGGTGTGTTTTGTTCGTTCAATGTCCGATGTCGTCGCTTTATCGGCGATCACTGCCCGTAAATGTCCGATATTTACCCGCGGCCGATTTCCGATCCTTTTTTTTCCGCTTTCCCCTAACGTCCGACGCTGTGTGCGTTAATCACACAAAAAGGGGTCGTCAGGTCTTGGGGAACGGCATCACCTTCGCGGGTCAGACACCGCCACCGCCACCGCCTCAGCCAGCAAGACCGGACAATCAATGGCCCCAGGACGGAATCCCCGTCCCCATCGCCACAACCTCAACCTCCGCCACCGCCACCACCAACGCCACCACCGCCACCTCTACAGATGTCTCCCAGCGCTGAGCCCTCAATCACCGCTGTGGCCTGGCTCCCAACGTTAACACACTAACCCAGTGCCCCACTCGCAGCCTCTGTACACTCACAGGAGCTGGAGGCAGAGAACAATGAACAGCGCAGGCTCTGGGAGAGGGCAACCAAAACACAAAACCTGCCCAGCAAAGAGAGGGAAAAAATTTTGATGATAATAATAATCCAGGATTTGTGGCTGTCGTCAAAGAGTGTTTTTTTTTTCTCCAGATGTAGTCAAAGGAGAGGAGGAGGAAAGAGATAGAGGGGGATGGAACTGAGAGGGAACGAGGAGAACGGGGAGGAGCTGCTCTCGGCAGTGCACTGAGAACACAGAATAGGAGGAGAGTCCTCTGGGTTCAGCGCACGCTCTACAGAATGAGAGGGAGAGGGCGTGAGGGAGAGAGAGAGAGAGAGAGAGAGAGAGAGAGAGAGAGAGAGAGAGAGAGAGAGAGAGAGAGAGAGAGAGAGAGAGAGAGAGAGAGAGAGAGAGAGAGAGAGAGAGAGAGAGATGCAGAGTAAGAGAGAGAGAGAGAAAGAGAGAGAGAGAGAGAGAGAGAGAGAGAGAGAGAGAGAGAGAGAGAGAGAGAGAGAGAGAGAGAGAGAGTGGAACAGGCTGCCGTAGCGGTGAGGCGTTGCCCTCACACTGCCTCTCCTCTCGCTGCGTCTCATTGGATTACCTCCTCCAAACCCGTACGCCCCCCCCTTCCCTCCCCCCTCTCTCCTCATCCCTCCCCTACTCTCCTAGCTATGACAAGAGCGATGGACCGCCACCACCGGAGGCTGCTGCCTGCACCCCCCCCCCCCCCCCCCCCCACCCCCCACCCCCTCCTCTCCTCTGCTCCATCCGAGCCAGCTGATTGGCTGAGCTGGAGATGTGTAAACCCGCGGGGAGAGAGGGAGCAGTGTCAGACGTTAATTCATCTGATGGCTGCCGGCTTTTCAGCCTCTGATGGTGAGGTGGCACACACATAAACACACACTCACGCACACAGACACACACACACACACACACACACACACACATAAACACACACACACACAGACACACACACACACATACAAATGCACACGCAAGGACACAAATACTGAACTGGCAGTTTGTAATGGCAGCTTTTTTTTTGTTGCCAGAACGGGACACAGGTGGCTCAACAAAAAACCAAAAAAATAAAAGCCCTCAACCCGAGGTTTAAAGTGGTATTTCGATGAATGGGCAATAAAAGTGATGAATGCAGGCACGCTTTTAATTTGAAAGGGGGCTGGTATAGCTGCATAAACCCGACCTGCCCTCCATCCTCCACTCCAGTCCTCAGCATCTCAATACATTCACACCGTACACAATCCAGCTAAATGGATGCAAGCCAACATCTTTTTATCTTTTTGAACCTGTGACATACATTCGTGTCAGATGACGTGTGTGGCCGCAAGGGTAATCTAGGAGAGGGAAAATAAACCACAGAGTTAAGTGTCCGGTTCCGTCTATCTAGATATACACAAAGATTAATACGTGATATTAGTAGAGTGCAGCGCATGTTACTAATCTTCTCTCGCATGCTGAGAGGCTTCACCCATCGTTGGACCTCCAACAAAACAGACAAATCCTCTCCTTTAACGTTTACAATCTCTCCCTCTTTCCCCCTCCCTCTCTCCTCTCCCTCTCTCTGTCTCTCTCCCTCTCCCTCTCTCTCTCCTATTCTCTGTCTTTCTCCCTCTCCCTTTCTATCTCTCCCTTTCATTACGACTCTCACTCTCGCCCTCCTTCATAATGTCAGAGAGAGAGAGAGAGAGGGAGGGAGAGAGAGAAAGAGAGAGAGAGAGAAAGAAAGAGAGAGAGAGAGAGAGAGAGAGAGAGAGAGAGAGAGAGAGAGAGAGAGAGAGAGAGAGAGAGATCGGTACAGAGAGAGATAAATAGAGACAGAGAGAGCGAGAGAGAGAGAGAGGGAGGGAGAGAGACCATGCCATCCAACCAAACCCCCCCACATCTGGGCCACTGCTCCCTCTGCCAAGAGCCAATCTCAGTGATTGGACCGGGTGTGTGCTTGTTGGACGACATGGCTGGCTGTTTGAAAGGCTTGATAACAGGGATAGCGATGAATACCCAACACTGTGGAGATCTGTGGTGTGTTGACGTTGGGAGAGGGGAGAGGGGAGAGGGGAGAGGGGAGAGGGGAGAGTGGAGAGGGTGGAGGCTGACATATTAAAAAGTAGAAAATCTGTTGTTGTTGTTTTTTGGCGTTTTTAACATCACC
>NC_044068.1:5711244-5721244 GCF_902167405.1 Gadus morhua
TTTCTATTGGTGCTCACAATAAGGTCACGGGCAACGGGTTGGAAGGCTACCACTCACCCACGCACTCAAACAAGCCAAGTCACTTTCCTTGTATTGCACGCGCACAAACTGTCCACAGGGCGGAAGGGAGATGATGGCTTTTGTGGTGGTTTTGTGGCGAGGTTAACCTACTACTACTACTGGTTCCATATGGGTCACCCCTAAAAAGAATGCCAAAGCACCAACCTATCGGTCAATACACTTTGGAGGAAAACAATCGCGACGGATCGATAGGGTCGTATGTGTCGGCGCTGGATGAAACATGGTTGACCGGTAAAACTGCGGTTGAAGGGGTCAAAGTAGAGTGACCCATAAACAAGAACGCACACACCAGCTCTTTCGGGGATAGTATTAGAGTGCATGGGACGAGAACGGTGTCAATCAGTGATCCATGCACATAGAAGGTTTGGATTTGTAGATGGATTAATTTACAGTAGTATTTTTTTTAACACTTTTTTCAAATTGACGTAAAAGCTAGCCAAGGCAATGATGGTTAGAAATGTGAGTAATTATTAAAAAGATATTTGATATCCGGGGACAGCAGAAATATATTTGGTTTGAGAAATAATAGTTCATCTCATCTCATCTCAGAAACAAAGACCAACTAAGTGCATTCTAAATTCAACGTAAGTTCTCATACTGAACATAACACAGAACAAAACTGACAATAAAAAGAAAAAAACATGAATCAATAAATGGTTTATTCATTTGTGTTCCCACTACCACTGAAGATTGAATATTATCCATGTTCTGTCTGTAGAAATAACACCCAACATAACCAACACAAGTATGACTCAGACAACTGATTATGGGTCTGATTAATTGAAATTAATAGTGCCATCGTATCACCAACTTCAAGAACTTATTGCCTTACTAATTAAGTTGATGTCATACTACCCGGCATATGACAATGATAATAGTCCACACTCATAATTACTCACTCGTAATGTTATCAGCTTAGTTAACTCCAACTGCCAAAAGCTTCGATACAGTTTGTACAGATCTTCCAGTTTGTTAGCAGTACCTGTTATTATGAAGTTAGTGCTGGAGTACGTTGATAGTAAGAGTGAGTCGTATGATAAGATGTGAACAGTGAGTCATAGCTGTACATTTTTAGCACAGCACCTTCCAATGAGGACTCATACCCTTTAGTCAAAGGTTTGCCGAGTCCTCGTTAAGGTGGTGCAACTCTGTGTCACAACAGGGCATTAGCATAAGAGACGCAGCCATGGGCCTTTGAAACACACAGCCTGCGCATCATTAGTGAGGAGAGAGGGATGGGGGAGGAGCAAGGAAGAGGAGGGAGGGAGGGAGGGAGGGAGGGAGGGGAGAGAGAGAGGGAGGGATGGAGGGAAGGAGGAAGGGAGGGTGGGAAGAAGGAGGGAGGGAGGGAGAAAAGGAGGGAGGGAGGGAGGGAGGGAGGGAGGGAGGGAGGGAGGGAGGGATGGAGCGAGAGGGAGGGAGGGAGGGATGGATGGAGCGAGAGGGAGGGAGCACCAGACAATTCCCTCTACGGAGTATAACAACATGCATCCAACAACCATCTAGCCTCCAATCTGTCCTTGGCTAAAGTACGTCAGATCTCAATGAAATCAATGCTCATTAGATTACAGTACTAATCGGGCTCTGTTTTGTGTCCTTGTAACACCCACAACAACTGCTACACCACAACAGTCGTACACAGAGTGCTGCATAAAGAATGATAGCGCTATTACCGATAATGCTATTGAACTATATGTCATATCAGTCTATTCCAAAGTTCAATATGTTCTTTTTCTTCGCTCTGTTTTACCTCTTGCGGTCGTTCAGCTGTTACACCGCAACCGTGCGGAATGGTGAAATATTAGCATCATAAACCAGCACACACACACACACACACACACACACACACACACCCACACACACACACACACACACACACACACACACACACCGTCACACCCACACACACACACACACACACACACACACACACACACGCACACAAAGTGGCAACGGTTCCCCAAGCGGCGCGAATGTTCCCGAGCAGTAATGCCAGAGTTATAGTCTGTGTTGCCACCTACAGTACACATCCATAAACCACAGCGCATCACCATCTGATAAGGAACAGAGGGGGGGGGGGGAACAAGGCGGCCAGCAGGGATGGACTCCCGGTTGCTCCCAGAGTCACCGGGGCACAGTCAATAACGTAGACGGTTAGTCTGGTGGCTTCAGGTCACCACCGGCCTCTAGTCTAGACCTTCACTTGATTAAGTGAACCCAAGGTTTAGGGGGGGGGGGGGGGTATCTGAAGCCCACATACACACACAGTCAAACGCACAAACATACACACACACACACACACATACACACGATTCACACACCTACTGGGTCTCTAAACGTCTTTGGAGGGGTCCGTGCAGTTGGAGGATTCGTCCATGAGGAGATAAATAGTGTGTAGAAGATCATGATGCAAGTATGCTTTGATTTGCAGTACTGTGTGAGACACTGTGGGGGTTTCACCCTTGTCGTAACACACGAGGGGTGTCGCACCCCTCGAAATAGACGATTCGGCTGCTCAAAAGAAAGGCCTAGAAGGGTGCAAAGTTTGAACAAAAGAAACAGACGGCACGAAATCCTGTTATCTCCGTACGGCCAAGGTGATATCGAGCCACAGTGAAAGCCGACACAAGGGCGTTGATTCAATCACAAACCGAGCACCAATACATTGCCTCGAACCCAGCTGTGTACACCGTGGGACTATAAATAAAGTTTTATACAAGGCAGCTCTAGCACCCAGCAGAAAGTTTAGCTAAGGAGGACTCTGACAGGCCGAGTCATCAACGTCTGTGATATCGACCGCCGAGGGCAGGCCGGTGTTTGCGGTCGGGGTGTTTTTGTCTCCGAGCCAAAGGGTCCTGCAGCTCTGTCCCCAATGTCCGAGACGCCCCGCTCATCAATCAAACGTATCTTTAGACTGTAAAGGGCTGATTATGGTTCCACGGCGACTCAACGCAAGGGGGTTTACAAACCTATTACGTCCTTGCGGACCCTCCTTGCGACCACCGCGAGGGCCGGACGTGCGCCTCCCAAAAATGTAAACCTTGCGTCGAGGCAACGCAGCCGCAAGGGCTGTGATTGGCCCTTTGACTAAAACCTGACGCAGAACCAAAACAGTTTCACGACTGCGTCGAAGCGACTGCGTGGTGCTTGCGTTGCGTCGACGTGGAACCAAACTCAGCCCTTTAGTCACTCTCGGTGTGGGTACGGGTCGATACAGCCCAGCGACGGAACCCAACCAGAACATGGACAGAGCCAGCCTGGTTAGTGTTGCTGCTGAAGGCCTCGATCTCCTGAAGTACCAGAGGGTTGGCGAGGGGTTTCACGATAGGAAACAAGGGGATAATGAAGTGAGAGGGAAAAAAGGTGAAACCGAGGGATGAGACGGGGAAGGATAGGGGGGGGTTCAGAAGCTTGTTAGTGCACTTTTGGCAGAGTTCCACTCTGACCTTGAGAGATGTACACATGCACGCACACATGCACGCACATACAGGAACACACATACAGGCACACACATACACACCTACAGGCGCATACAGACACACACACACACACACACACGCTACACAGGCACACGGACACACACAAATACATGCACACACACACACACACACACACAGGTACATACACACCGGCACACACGCAACACATTCATAGACACACACAAGCACACAAGCACACATACACACACATATACACACAAGCACAAACTTACTTACACACACACACACACACACACACACACACACACACACACACACACACACACACACACACACACACACACACACACACACACACACACACACACACACACACACACACACACACACACACAACACAGCTTCTACACACAGGTACTCTGTGCCAAAGACAGTTAGCCTCAACCTGGGGTTTCTTTGGCACATAGTAAACCTGTGCCAACGCTTTCAGCTGATTGGCTACGGAACCGGCTTCTGCTGGGAAGCGCCTCCTCTGCTATTCATCCAATGGAGCCCATGCTTACAGGCCAGCGGAGCTCTGATTGGGTGTGTTAATGGAGAAACCCACCACGTCGGTGTGTGCCCGCTCCCGACTTTTTGCAAGAGCGTGTCAAAGTGAGTGAGACTGTTAAAATAAAGACAATATTGGGAGGCGCTTCTCTAATTCCATTGCAGTCGGCCGCGTTCACCTGTATTGCGGATTAGAGAGTGGCACCGCTGTGACTCAACTCTACACGTGTCGCCTCGTTACCATGACAACACCCCCTTTTTTTTTAATCTGCAGATCGCTTCCACGTGACACATCACACACAGCGGCGAGCTGGAGTCAGGGATGCTTTCGTGCTCACAAGCAGCAGCAGCAGCATCCCTGGCATTTTAGACATTGAAACCTCCTCTCCTGCTCTCGTTTTTTTTAACGGTCGTGTTTTACGAGCCTGTCTTCGACAAAGCTGTCAAAGTTAACGACAATGAGGTCAAAAAAACACCTTCATTATTCAGAGACCCACAGGTAACACATAGCCTACCCGGTTAATCAAAGCACGTTCCTCCATACCTTTTTTAGCTGCGGTTCTATTATTTGGGTTCAGACCACATACCCCAAAAAGCACCCTAAACAATCCAACATTAGCATGCTACATCCATGTTTAACATGAAGTATTCGACATCTAAGCATCTTTCACCCACGATGCCTAACATAGCCTGCCGTTCATTGTGCAGTATTAATAACGCGCTTAGTCAAACACTAACGCTTTTTAATGCTTACCTCATCTTCCCCTCCTACGATTCACCGAAGCTCTCCTCTTCTTCTCGTCACCGGCTCAGGTCTTTTGTCGTTTTGGTCACAATAAAGGCTTCGGAAGATGACCAGAAAACGTCTTGAAATCGAGCAATTGAGTATATTTGATGCAGGCTGCCAACGCCAGCGAGGCTTCGCTGGGTACTGGGCAGATGTTGGAAGGCGACAGGGTGGGGGTACGTTCTCTCTCTACCGTCTCTGGACGTCTTCAGATCAATTCCCGCCATAGAGGTTTCCTCCACGCCATTTTTTTTCAGAGCGCTTCGTCGCGCCGCGGTGAGGAGAAGGGGAGGCCGGTTGGAGGAGAGGACAGCTGCGGCGGAGGTGCCATCTTTCCTTCTTTCGCTTTCAACCACTGGGGGCGGCGGGTGGGGGGAGCACGGAGAGCGGAGGTTCACCACAAGAGGGAGGAAACGGGTAGAGAGGGAGAGAGAAGTGTGAGAAATCTGCTGAAATATTCAACGCCACGGCGCGCCTCGGGGGTGCGCTGAGTTTTCCCGGTTTGCGGACCCGCGCAGTCGGTGCTACTGCTGCACCGCGCGTACGTGTTGAGCGAAACGAGCGCACACATCAAGCGCCTGAGAAAGTTATCTCCGCCTTTTCATCGTTTTTAGGGATAACAACGTATATTTAAGGAAAAAGGTGTCAGACACAGGAGTGTAATTGAAGGATAAATGAAGTAGTTTGTTCAAAGTAGAGCTTCAAGTCAAAATAAGTAATGAGTGGAGAGGAGACACACCCATCGGGAGAGGAGACACCGAACACCGAGTGATCTTCACCTCTCTCCGTTAACCAGCTGCCACCTCGTCTCAGCGGACAGGTGGTGTTATCCTAACGCTCTTTGGTTGTCACAAGATGACTGGTTTCGTTTAATCATTGTAATGTGATATCACACAGGCATGGTGCTGTTGATTTAAGTGGTTTGTAGCCTACTACTACAGGCCTAGTAGCAGCAGCAGTACAGGGTGGTGTTAGTAGTGGCCTAGTTATTATGGTAAATAAAATGGTAGGACTATAGGGCGGGGGAAAAAAGTGAAAAAAGGTTGTTGACAGTCTCATTTCTTACATTCTTTTATTATATTTTCTACACGCGAAATAACCCGCACATTCAATAGTTAAATACAAAACAAATCACACCCGTGGCACTATCCCGCTCTGGCCACTAGAGGGAATAATAAATAACAGTACAGAGGCAATAATTAAATTGGGTTGAATGTTCTGAAAGGCCCGAAGGAAACCCAGCCTGGGACCCTGATTCTGGGAGCTAATTTCGCTTGCTCTGCCAGAATCATCGCCTATTAGTCAAGGCAGGCTGAAGGAAACCATTTTGGCTCATGATTCACGTTGGATGTACAACATCAGCAAAAAGGGCGTGAAGTTATTTTATTTCCCCAGGGATAGGCTATATGTTATGCATAGAAATCTATTTTTTCCTATTTCATGCTATGTCGATTAAATAATTAACACTGAATCAAAAGGGTATCTGAACAAGGATCATATCATATAAAGTAGGCCGACACCAATACAATTAGATGATGAAACTGTTAACACAGAACGTTAACTTCTACCAAAATAGCGTTGATCGTTTATTGAAATGTTGTCTGTGCCAGTGCTGTCGTTGCATTTTTGGGGTTGCATACATTGTCCACGAGGAGGCGCTAAAGCCACGGATATGCGACCACAACTCCTTAGATAAATATTGTAATGCTAGCGTCCGTCTTCATAAATATTACATCTGGTAAAGTCAAGAGTAGGCCTACGTATTAAAGTGGAAATCATAAATTCCCAAGCCATGCTGTATTGACTAATGACTACAGATATCCTTGTGCACACACGCAAACAAACACACACACACACACACACACACACACACACACACACACACACACACACACACACACACACACACACACACACACACACACACACACACACACACACACACTCGCAAACACGAAAGAGGCTCTTGGAAAATGAGACGTTCCATCGGAAATAATCAAGCAAATCCATTGAAATCAGTGCGATTTCAGCGACTTAAGTTTCAGCTGAATCTCTGTACGAATTAAACATTTGGCCACTTTGAGGCAATTTATTAGTCATACAGTCAGACAGATAAAAAACAAGTGGAACGCAGATGGAAAAGTGTGGCTACGACCTAATGCAATATGTGCCAGGCAACATCAAAAAAACATATCTGGAGAAGCTACAAACAGTTTCCACAACAATCCAACCCATCAACTCCAATCCACACACTGCACTCTGGCTAATCTAAGTATTGGTAAACCCTGCCTTTCAAAATATGCAGTCATTCATGACAGACACTACCACACATGTATGGCCCAAATCCCTGGTAACTCAAAGAGTGTTGATCATTTTTTAATTTAATTCCTTATACAAATACAATGTTTTGCAAATGTCTTCTGATGTATTTTTTATCCCAAGGTTAACAAAACCCATTGATTAAGTAAACGGTTAGGCCTAAACCAGGATTAGACTGGTTTCTCCTGAGAGGACTTTAACTTGTTCTAGTTTGAGGATTTAACCACCCTTGATTCAGGGTGTAATGCTGTTCGTCAAGTACTATTCTCTAACAGATCTAAAAGGAACCCTTCTCTAAACCAACCCAAAATCAACAACAGGATATTTTCTTCACAGCCCTTTTAATTTGTATTTTTTTTTTTTTTTTTGCATTTTGTCAAAGGAGACTCCAAATAACCCCCCCCCCCCCCCCATTTCACCCCCTTGTATAACCCCTTGTGCAGCCTACACACTAATAACAGATCTGGAAGTACTGGCTGGGAGACTTCAGAGGGCTCTTGTAGCTGCTGGTGTCCTGCCCCAGGCCGCTGGGCGTCTTCTGCAGGTTCAGCGTGAACCCCGGCCTCGTCCTCCGTCCCTCCGACCTGCTGGAGCCCCCCCTGTGCCCCTGACCGGCCCCCGGTGTCATAGGTGGGGGGCCCCCCGCCCCCCCCGTGGGGCCGCTGCTACTGCTGCTACTACGGTTGCTGCCGCTGGCGATGGTGGTGGAGGAGGTGAAGAAGGAGGTTGTGGGGGCGGGCGGGGCCTCGTGGTCAGAAGACCCAGTCCTTCTTGCTGGGGGGCTCAGATAGATCTGCATGGTCACTAAGTGAAGTGTGATGGGGGGGGGGGGGGAGAGAGCGAGAGAGGAAGGGGGTGACACGGGGTCATGGGTGAGAGAGGAGAGAGGGGAGGGCGAGAGGGAGTGAGAGAAAGGGAAGAAAGGCGATTCAGTCATGGATGAGAGAGAGGGGGATAGAGAGAGAGACAAACACAAGATTAGAGAGGGATAGAGAGAGAGACAAACAAGGATAAAGAGAGACAAACAGGAGATAGCAAGAGATAGAAACAGACAGAAAGGGGAGAAAGAGCGGAGGAATAGCGTATAGTGGTGGTTGGGGAGGAGACAGGGGTGTGAATATGTGGAGGGGAGGAGAGGCAGAATGGACAGAAAGGGTGAGAGAGGACAGATGAGCCCCGGTAGGATATATGGCGGAATGCAGTGACAAATGTGTCTATTTTGTTTCATTGTATTTTGTACTCATTATGTTATTAATGTCAGGAATGAAACCTACCTTTACAATGTGTCACCCGTCTGCTCCCTGTAAACCCCCCCAGCCCAAACACACACGCACACACACGCGCACACACACACACACACACACACACACACACAGGCACATGTTGTTGTTACAAGTCCAGCAGCACTTCAAGCTGAGCTTACTTCAAATCATTTAATTCTGACATTTTGCAGCCTGCTCAAGACAGCAGCACACAGCTGTTTGCCATTCCGCTCTGGCATTTGCAGGGCGCTCCTCTAGTGAGGTTAAGTGCAGTCGGGATAATGGAGTGGAAAAATGAACTAACTTTTATAGTGTGTTCTCCCCCCTCTTACCCACGGTCAATGAGGGATCCCTCGCTGGATGGCCTCCGCTGCTGGACAGACGGACGCGTACGAGACACACACACACACGGGTGGATGGATGGAAGGACGGAAGGACAGATGAACAGACATGTATGCAGACAGACGGACAGACAGAGGTAAAGACATGGTCGTAGATGGACAGATTGGTATGTAGACAGATGGACAGACATGTGCGTAGACGGACAGATGTGGACATAGACAGACAGACATGTACGTAGACAGACAGACAGAGGGATGGATGGACGGACGGACAAACAGAACGACAGTTAGTCTGAGGAGCTAAAGTATACTTGCAAAGTGAGCGTGCGTGTGTGTGTTGTGTGTTGTGTTGTGAATTAATGGAACTACGGTACAACAAAATATAAAAACAAACTCTGAAATCTCCCACCAGCCAAATTATGACGGCCTTGTTCCAGACACACTATCACATTTGAGGGCTGTTAAAGAAAAGTACAGTAGAACCATATGAGTGTTTCTGTAAGAGCCTATAAGGATGCAGGGTGGGCGGGGACAGGGGAAGCACCCACCTATCAGCAGCAGTCTTGCAGGTAGAGGCTGCTGAAGGGGGGCGTGTCTTGGAAGCCTTACACCCCGAATCCTTCACAGAGCTGGAGGAACAGGACGGAAAACTGACGATTATTTCAGGTTTCTGAAACGTTTTGTCTGGCTAGACCACACGCCATACCACCATGTCATCATAATATTATAGAGAAACCCTCAGGCCATTCTATCAGCTTATCCCGTATATATTTGTTGATTTGATAAAGACACAAATAGTAAATGTACATTAAGAGACAACACAACACCAACCGTCACCGTGACGGTTACCTTTTGGAGGGTGTTGGTGAAGAGGTGTAGTTCCTTCCCATACCGCTAGAGGGCATCGTGGTGCTCTTCTTCAGGGACGCGGCGTGCGGGTTCCCCATGGGGTTTCTGGGAGGCAGAACCAGAGATACCGGCCTGCTGCCTGTGGTCGGAACACAACACAAGGGGAACACTTGAGCGGCAGCATCTCCGGGGGAATGCAGATAATTGCACCTTAAAAAAACTTTATAAAATGGTAACAATGAAAAAAACATACAGTAAGATCTGAATCATTTTAGAGTTCAAACAAAGCAAAGAGATAGAGAAAGAGAAAGAGGGAAAAGGGATTGAGAGAAAGAAGGGGACAGAGAGACATGAAGTAGAGAGAGAGAGAGA
>NC_044068.1:5726244-5821244 GCF_902167405.1 Gadus morhua
ACACAGCCATTTCAAAGAAACCATACACAAAAAAACAAGGGTATGGAAGTATGTTCTTTTGTAGAAACCCTTCTTTGAGTACACAGAACAAACAAGAAAAACGTGGCAAACAACAGGAGTGTTAACAGAGAAAGAGAGAGAGACTGTTGAAAAATGAAGAACCACCTCACTGGCGATAAAATTGTACATTGTGTTTCTTTGCATTGTGATACAAAGCTGCCCAAACTTCTTCTTTAACTCTGCCAAGCTGTTCAAATCCCTCCCTGGATAGAAGTCCCCGGCTTCTATCCATTACAAACAAACCTTTTCTCCCTATAGGAGATATAAATACACATAAAGCGCTCTGTAGCCTACAGCTTTAGTGAGATAGTCTAGCGGGGCCGGAGCGTGCAGTGGTGATCCGAGGGGTTAAAGGTGAACGTTTATGGTTGTCCACATTAGTTACACAACAAGCAGAAGTCATTAATGGCAATGACATCATCCATTCGCTGCTTCCGTAATCAACGTAAACAAAGGTTCTGGGTTCGAACCCCAGACACCACTCCATCCCCTGAGTCACCGGGCTACCTAGGTATCCCTGAGCAAGAATCATTCGACCCCTCACTGCTCCTTAACAACATGTATTTAACAAATCAATGTTGTTTAATCCACAATCTACTACTACATTTAGGGCATTAAGCAGACGCTTTTATCCAAAGCGACTTACAACAAGTACATTTGTCAGAAGACAGAGAAACAACTGTGTAACGCTGTCGGTACAGTAAGGATGTTCCTAGAACCAGTGCCAAGCACTAACAATTGCTAGGATAGGCTATTACAGTAACTAGTACTCTATTACTTATACAGACGTAATAGTAACAAGGTGGACGGGTACATGACAGTTACTAATTCTCTATTACTTCTAAAGATGTAATAGTAACAAGGTGGACGGGTACATGACAGTTACTAATACTCTATTACTATTATAGTCGTAATAGTAACAAGGTGGATGGGTACATGACAGTTACTAATACTCTATTACTATTATAGTCGTAATAGTAACAAGGTGGACGGGTACATGACAGTTACTAATACTCTATTACTATTATAGTCGTAATAGTAACAAGGTGGACGGGTACATAGCATGAACTAATACTCTATTACTATTAGTAGTAATAGTAGTAGTAGTAATAGTAGTAGTAACAAAGTGGACGGTGGACACAACCCAACACGACTTGTGCTTCCCAAGCCCCGTCCTGGTCGGTTTGGTGACCAGAGACGGTCTCTGGTCGCTTCCCCCCCCCGCCTCCTCAGCCACGGCCACTCACCGGTCATGAAGTCGGTGTCGGGGGCCAGCAGGGAGTCGCTGTGGAAGGAGCCCCTGTGAGAGGCCCTCCCCATCGGGCCTGTCTCCTCCTCCATCATCCCCAGCCCCTGGTCCACCAGCTCCTCCAAGGGGGTGCCGCCCAATGTCACCATCGCCACACCACGGCCGTGTTCTGTGTGTGTGTGTGTATGAGTGGGTGTGTATGGGTGTGGGTGTGTGTGTTGAGGATTGACCCAACACTAATTACGCGGACACTCTGTGCTAAGATAAGTCAACTCCCATCATCCCCTCCTTTCCTCCTCCTCCTCTTCCTCCTCCTCCTCCTCCTCCCTTTGGTCAAGTCCTTCTCTCAAGCCGCCTCCTCTCCATGGATGAGAGTGCACTAGCCGCAGGGAGTGAGTGGGGGGGGGGGGGGGGGGAGGGGTGAGTGATGTCACCGAGCAAGTAGATTAAGGGCCCTGGTAAACCAGCTGAGGCCATTGGATTGAAACGGGGGAGGCGGTGGGAGGAGTATTATCGGGCGTGTATGTTTCTGTGTGTGTGTGTGTGTGTGTGTGTGTGTGTGTGTGTGTGTGTGTGTGTGTGTGTGTGTGTGTGTGTGTGTGTGTGTGTGTGTGTGTGTGTGTGTGTGTGTGTGTGTGTATCTGTGTGTGTAGTGGTGGTACCAAGGCGTTGGTGCATATCCTGTAGTGGTGCGTATCCTGTCTGGAGGTTCCCTGTGATGTTATTCGTTATAATAATACAAGTGGTACACCTGTTATGAGGGAAGCTGAAAGCTAAAATGTTAAGTTGAATACAACCTTTAAAAAAACAAACAGACCCAAAGAATACAAGAGGGAATTATGGCATTCGCATGTCGTGCCTTAGACACTTACACACACACAAACAAACACATACGCGTGCAGGCACACACACACACACACACACACACACACACACACACACACACACACACACACACACACAAACACACACAACTGCACACAGATTGTATAGGAAAAACAAACAAACCCCACACTCACGCACACACTAACAGACACAGACACACACACACAGACACGCACACACACAGTCCCCGGTGCATGCTGGGAGGTGGAGATTATGGTGCACAATTTGATTAATTACGGTGGTCCGAGGGACATAAGCCGGACGTGATAATGAGAGCAGCAGATGAAGACAAGAGGAGCAGATGAAAAGCCAGTTAGTGTGTCATCTCCCAGGGCCTCCCTCCGGTGTAAGCTGGCTTTCTGTCTAGTGTGCAACCTCCCCCCCCCAACACACACACACATACACACACACACAGACACGCACACACACACAGACACACACACACACACACACCCTCTCGCCACGCGCCTGCTGTTTGGTGAAGGAAACTGCTTCCTCATCATCGGCCAAAACAGGAAGTCCACTCGGCTGGGCTCTCGTCTTTTTGTTGTGCGCTTATCTTTTGTCGTATCTCCGTCGTGTTGTGTGGCAAGCGGTAGACGGTGGCTCATCCCCACCTTCTTACCCCCCCGAGTGTGACAGCGGTGTTCAAACCTTTAGCACCTTCTAGAGGGTTCTATAGCTCCGCCAAAGCACCAGCGTGCGCGCGCGTGTGTCTGTGTGTGTGTGTGTGTGTGATTCATGCTATTCTATCTATAGAGCCACCTGCATGCCAAATTAGCAAATGGGTGTTGTCCAATGACTGTCCTCGGGAAGGCTGCTTGACTGTCTCATTGGCTGTGTCCTTGACATAGCAGAGTGCTAAGTCATGATTGAGATGGCTAAAGCTTACAGGCTATTGTTATCCCAGCCTATCCGAGTATAATGGCTTTCTGTTGGCTGTGTGAAGGCCTGGCCTTGTTCCCGGTGTGGTTGTGTGTGTGTGTGTGTGTGTGTGTGTGTGTGTGTGTGTGTGTGTGTGTGTGTGTGTGTGTGTGTGTGTGTGTGTGTGTGTGTGTGTGTGTGTGTGTGTACAATGCATGACCCCAATGTCCTTAATGATCTCAGAGGCCACACAGCACACCTGAGTTATGGAATGGTATGAGAGATCAAAGGAGTGGGAGGAGCTTGGCAGTGGAGGCTTGAAACACTAACGTGGATGTCTTGTTGGCACCCCCTTGTGGAACGGATGTCCTTTTACACCAGTAATTTTCCTTTCATATTACTGACAAATAATCTTTAAACGTATCTGTTTATCCGTAATGACTCTGTCAAACATAGTAATTGTAGTTCATAAGGTTAGCTGTGCTTAAATTGTGTGTTTATTTGAATCATATTGCCTTTGTTTGATTTTTATATAATTATGTGCTACATAAACCCTTGTAATTTCAAGGGATCGAATGGATATTATATTTGTTTGAATATTTATAATAACTGAAACCAAATGTCAAACCTAAAGTCAAAGTTTGAGCATTAGCCAACTATTTAGCCGGTCATTAACGCTATTACTAAATTCCCAGCGACAATTAGAAGGAAAACAACCACACCGATTTTTTTTCACAAAGGACTTTGACTTTATAAATATTCTTTCAATGGAACAATTAAATCAGCAGGGATGTTATAATTCATATAAAGAATTCAAGATATTTTTAGAGAGCATGACAAAGTGACAATAATTTGATACACATGTTTCTCTACTCCAAAAATATCTAGATTTTAATTATTCCTTCCCTCTCCCGCCCTCCCGCCCCTCCAAATATATCAAAATAGCCTATATGTTGACAATAAACATCAATACAGATAACAAAGAGGAATCTCATGGGGTGGCTGGGTTTTGCATTTAAATTCATGGGGCAGCCATCTTTTAGTTTCCTGTGTCACATCAACTGAAGTCAACAGTTGACCTCTGTCGCTATGGAAACCCTACAGACACCTATATGGGCTCCAGTGAGAGGCTGGGCTGTCCTGGTACTTAAGTAAGGATATACAAGTGCACTAGGGGGATAAAAAATAAATTAAATTAAAGTTCAACATAACAATTCAATTGACCAGCTTAACTTCCTAGAAGCGCTTTATTTTCATTAAGAGTTATGTTATATAATCTTTACTGCTGTGCTGCTCTTAGCGGCCATGAAATAAGTCGACAAGGAGACAGGAAGCAGATGCTGTCGTAAAAGCTGAGACGTCACCAAGGGACAAGTTCTGCAGAACTCGGATTCCCGCCCTCTAGCGGTCAAACAATGTAAATGCACGTCTGGGAGGAAGGCAACTGTGGCCATCCGAACTGGATGTCAGAAATAGGCATGTGTAATAATATCATTAATGGATGGACTACGTTTCAACCCAGCCCAATGGACTCACAAACATTATCAAGTGAATAAACTGAATAATTGTGGCTATTGGTGAGAGGAGAGAACACTGTACAGCCGTTGGCCAACCAATCCTGATCCGAGACCAGTCTTGGTTTGCAGAAAGGTAACACTTGTATCTAGACCGGGTCCTGAGGGCGTCTCATACCTGTCTCAGGTGTGGAGGACACCCTCTCCCCTGATTGGACAAAGAGATGACAGCTCATCTGACCCTGTTGCCATAGCAAAATATCCAAATGTCTGAGTCCAGGTATTTTTACAAAATGAGCCAGTCGCTATGGGTTGGTCCATTGTTCCTGTGTGGATCAAAATTCGGGTTAGAAGATGGCTTCTGAATTTGTATCTGGGATTTCTCCTGCCTGATCCTGTCTTAAAGGTGTGCTTTGGTCTGTTTTCCACCGATGATACCTAGTCTTGTGTGATAAAAAGTACTAAAATGTACACCACTAATCGCCACTGCATTATTTAATCTTAAAAGTCATAAATAAGATATAAACAGATCATATGTCTTTTTTTTCATACCCGGTCACAAAGTTCTTAAGAAATCCTCAATTCAACACAATATTTTCCAAATAAGTTAAATGTATATCTTAGTATATTGTAATCGTTTACTCAGTTTAAATATGTTTTTTTCTCAAGTTTAAATATAATTAACACACATCTTGCAAAAAAATATGACACATTGTGCATTGGGTGCCTGTTCGTTAAAGGACTGCACCGTGGTAAATGTACACTTCATGTAAAGACCGCCTTCTGTCAAACCTCTCCCCACCGAGGTCAAAGCGTTCAGGGTTCAGGGTTCAACAAGCACAACCCAGAGGGTTTTCCTTATAGTTAAGCATTACTTTGCTGTAGGATCAGGTCAAATCAACATCAATCGGCATGATTTTAGATTAAAAACGGACCCGAAATTAAATAATAATAAAAAAAAAAAAATCACTTTTATTTCCCCGGGGTTAGATAGGTAGATTTTTCAAAAATACTAACGTTAAAAAATATATCGCAAATGCCATCTTAGTAAATCGACATAATAAAATATTTGCAAGGAGAAGTGTTTTTTAAAGTAAGAGAATATATTCTTATGCATTAATTCTCTCAAGAATCAGGGCGTTAAATAATGTGGGAGTGCAGTCACATCGTTTTCAAATATAGCCTTCCTGTCACTACGGTCGTAAGTCAGGTTCGAATGGGATCCAATGAAGCAGAAGATGGCTTTTTAAGATTTTCACAACTAAGCAGCTAAATATTTACGCATAGGCCTACTCCAGTCATAATGTAATAAAAACACATACAAAAAGGCAATGCGAGTATGTCGGTTATATCTCACCACATCTCAATTACATTAAGGATTGCTCACTCTCGCTTTCACCCTCTCTCTTTCCATCACATTCTCACACACACGCACACGCGCACACAAACACAAAGGCCAATGTGCTGCTAACCGAGCTGCTGTTCCACTGTTTGAGATTCATGTGCTTTCTATTCAAATCAACTGTTTCGTTTTGTTGTTCAGTTTGTTTACCAGTTATGTGCTTGGTGACAATAAATCACTACGGAAACAGCATAGGCCTACCCCCAGGTGAAATCAGGACCACAACCCCCACCCGTCTGAACCTCGTCGCCGTAGTAACGCAGTGCTACGTGAGTTTTCTCCTTCAATCCAACACCCATGACAATGTTTGTCACAAAACAGTCCGGAACCTACCGCGAGCGCGCACACAGATGCACAAACGCACACACACGCACATACATACATACAGGTATACACGCAGGCATACACCTACACAAACACAGGTAAACACACACACACACATACACATGCGCCCCAGACCCCCCCCAACACACACGCACACTCAGTGATTGTGATTACACAACAGGTGGGAGACAGCGCGCGCTAATTGTTCCGTTAATAATATAAACCTTTATCTGAGCAGCACTGTCAGCGCTCACATGACCGACCATCCTGTTACCCTCGCAATCGAACGATCAATACCAACTCACAGACATCAATAACACACTTTATTACCCCCGCCGGCCCCCCCTACTCACCCTCCCACCTCAACCCCACCCCCAACACCACCCCCGCAGCCGTTTAGTCTCCGAGTGAAAGATTAAGGCGAGGGGGGGGGGGGAATATGTTGTAGCGCACACGCCAACATCGTAATGAAGGAATGGATTAGTGCAATATAGAGAGGGGAAGAGTGTGCGGGGAGACGGGAGGAACAAGGGGGCGGGGAGAAGCTCTGTTCTGTCTGACATCCTTTGGTTTTTTTGGGGGTTGGAGATTAGCTTAGCTTTGTAGACCGAGGACAAAGTGTGTGGTAATTATAATATAAAAGGTAGCTTCGATTTTTTACCCACACGGAAAATAACAGACGCTAGGATGTTTAGCTTTTGTTAGCTAGCCCTCGTCAGTCCGGCTTCAGATGATCGAGGCAAAGTCGCGGTGTATAAACCAACGATTTTCTCCCCCTGCTGGCGTGTGAGCTCCAGTGATCACATCATTAACATCCGTCAGCCATCATCACGGCCTTCAAAGCCATGTCAAGTGAGTCTGTTGATATTTATGTATATCTATAGATATAGTTCTATCTTTCTATCTTTCTCAGTTTTTGTTTGTTGTCGTTTGTACGGATTGGCCATCCAGGCTGTGGTCGAATAGTCTAAAAGAATTACGTCCTTTTCTAACCTCTTTTCCTTGACCTTTATGCAAATACGCAATGAGGTCATGGAAAGTTGGGAAGAAGAATTCAGAAGGACGGGTGTGTATGTTTCTGTGTGTGTTTGTGTGTGTGTGTGCGTAGAAAAATTAGTATTTTTGTGCGACCATGTTGATTGTTTGTTTCCATAAGCGACCGATTGGCTTGTCGCTTTAAATGTTCCTGCCCCAAGGTATTGTGAGAGAGCATTATCTCCTTTCCATTCGTAAAGGACACTCCAGTGTACCCTAGGCTAAATGAGTCAAGAAAGGAAGCATTGAAGCACCTTTTCATGAAGAGTATTGGAACAGCTCTGATCATGCCTGCCACTCGGATACTTTCGGGTAAACTCAAGTCAGTTATGAACCTTCCTAGAGCAAAATATACTATCCGTCCCAGTCTCAGACAGGCCTCCCAGGCCTCCCAGTCCACCACTTCCTGCTTCTACCAATTCCTGGTTCTACAACTTCCTGGTTTTACCTAGCGGGACTAGCTGTCTTGAAGCGCTACCTCGTGGTAGTCGTAAGGCAAGTCACAAGGGACATACCGAGCTGGATTAGAGAGCTGCTCGTCTGTGTTAAAACAAGATGGCGGAGGAAAGACGTCACTCTCTCCCCTAGGTAAGCGGGAGGCAGAGAGAGTCCCATGTTTGTGGGACTTCTTAAACATCCCCCCTCCACCAGAGTAGTAAGACGACAATAAGAAGGCGGTATTTTCACTAGCCATGACGGTTTAACAAAGAGCAACCGCCGTTTGAGATGACAAATACCGGTTTGAATACGTGTGGAGGCGGGTGTATAGGAGAGAGGAAGCACATAGTTCCACTTCCTCCCACGATGCTCCTGTGGTTCCTTCCCACAGTGTTCCATCGTCTGCGGCTCCCACTCGCTGGTATATAGAGAAGCTCACACACACACAATGTCTTTCAGTCACACACACGCACATACACACACGAAACCAAGCCAAAGCTCCCGCTCTGGTTTACAGACCTGCTCTCTGTGGACTGCGTTAGTGCTACAAGTGTGATCCTGAAGTAGTGACTGAGAGAGAGGAAAGACACTGTACAGTACGACCTTGTTGGATTCTTCACCTTGTCCGGTTCTGTTTCTACTGGGATACTAGCTGGGCTCTGGTATCGCCTCAGCACTCAAAGCCAGCCGACTGACGCTAAGCTAGCCGTCGGTGTGCTCTGGGGGGCATGGGAAGCGAAGCTAAGCTAGGCGATAGCCGTGAATGCTTCTTGGTTGTTCCGACGGGCCAATGGACAGAAATGAATAATAGTGGGACCCCCAAAGACATTGAAAGCTGATCTCATTTCTGGGGGAAATAAAGAAAGACATTCCGACCACGTTTCTTCCTAGTTCCTGCGAATGGGAAGAAAAGCGATGTCGTTCCTAAGCAGAGATTCCCTCGATCCCCCCCCCCCCCCGCCCGCTCTGCAGGGGGTCCGGTGTTGTTCGTTATCAACCGGATGTTGATAACGAACCCCTTTTCCCAAAACGCTTTTCTATCTTTATTCTTTTATTGCTCCATCGTCAAAAACCAAAAACCAGTATCTCTGGCCCGTCCTCTTCGTCCACCAGTCCTCATGAAAAATCCCCCCAGTGTCAAAAAACATGAGGGTCTTCAGTCCAGTCCCTCATCTCCCCTCTGCCCTCCCCTCGATGGGGGGCGATGGGGGGGGGGGCCCTACTGGAGGTTCTTGAGGATGCGTCCGTAGCGGAAGTCGTAGACGTGTCGGCAGAGATAGACCAGCTGGGGGTCCACGTCGCTGGGCACGCAGCGGTGCGAGGGGGGGGCGAAGTCGCCGCAGCACGGGACCACCACGCCGCTGCCCGGGCCCCCGGGGGCCACGCCCTCCGCCCGCCGCTTCAACAAGGCACAGAATCTGGAGGGGGAGAGGGGCGCCCACAGACAAACACACACAGACAAACACACACAGACAAACACACACACATACCCAGCGTACACGCACACACACAAACACACACACATACATGCATACACACAGGCAGACACACACACACTCACACACACACACACACAAACAGGCATACACGCAGGGATACACACACACACACATACACACAGAAATACACAGTCACCAAGACACACGCAGGCAAACACACACACACACACACACAGGTATACACAGACAAACAGGCGTAGACAAGGACATGTACACAGTCATACACACACACAGGGACAAACACAAGGACATACAAACAGAGGCGCACACACACACACACACACACACACACACACACACACACAGACAGAGCAGCTTGTCAATAAAGATCAAAGGCAACACACTTTGCACCTTCTGTCTGTCGATGTGATGGAAATTCAAAGCATGACAAAAAATTGCCGTGTTTTTTTTTTCCGTCCCAATCTCCTCGAATAAATACAAAAGTGGGAGGAATTGATTTCCACGCAGCCTGCCGTAAGCAAGCCTCCGTGACCCCGGCATTCCTTCCCACTTATCTCCCGTTGCAGAACCACCGGCATGTTCTCTCCTACTCAGCAGCCCTCAGCCCTCCACACATACTCTCCCGGAGAAGTGTTAATTGCAGCGTCGCCGCTGAATCAATTTCAAGACAAATCCCCGCTAACACTGAGGTGAGGGGAGTTGAGAGGAGGGCGGGGGCCGACTGCATATGTTTCTCTGTGTGGGGTCTGTGTGTGTGTGTATCGGTGTGCGGTCTGTGAAAAAAAAGGCATGCTTCCCTTAGAGGGGTGTGTGTATGCGTCTTTGTGTGTGTGTGTGAGTGTGTGTGTCTGTGTCTCTGTGTGTGTCTGTGTTTTTCTGTGCGCTTGTGTGTGTCCTTGTGTGTCTCTGTGCGGTGTATGTGTGTGTGTCTTTCTGTGTGTGGGTGTGTGTGTGTGCTTGTATGTGTGTGTATACGTGTGCGCCCGTGTGTAAGTGTGTGTGCATTTCTGTGCCTGCGTGTGAGTGTGTGTGCGCCTGTACGTGTTCATGCCTGTACGCGTGCCTGCATACCTGTGCGGTGCGGTGCGTGCGCGTGTGGTGTGTGCAGTACCTTACCTACAGTACTGGGCGAGAGGGAGAACGTAGCACCGGTCTTCGATGCAGGCCACACTGTTCTCGTCCTGATGGCGAGAGGCAAATATCTCCTTCTGAAAAGGCAAACACAGCAGTCACATCCGTGCAAGCGCAGCAGTCCAAGAAGCTACAACTGCAGGCCCTGATCCCACCTAATGTGATTCATCAGCGAAACCTTATTACCCCTGTCTGCCTCTGACAACAAAAGGGAGATGTATTGTGCTTTTGCTATGCGCAAACTGGAGACATCATAGGAAATAAGCCATGTTGTTTGCATGGACTTTCCGGCAGCGCTATCACATTGCCTTAATATGCGTATACATTTTCAATTCCTGCCGTTATGGATTATAGTGGAGAGGCATTTCCTTCCCCTCCTCCCCCTAGCCAGTAGGAACCGGATGTCGCTCACAGAAGAAACGCCGGCCTCCGAGGCCTGACGCCATTAACGCATCCACAAACAAACTGTAATCCGATCAGAAAATCGGCGAACGCCATGCTTTGCGTGTGCGACACAGAAAGCTGCAGAAATGGGGTTTCCGTGCTGCTCATGTTGTCGTGGAAACTACCCCTGAGAAGACGAGCGTTACATGTCAGCTGTGACCGCGATTAGTCCGCTCTGTTTGTGTTATATGTTGTGAAATCCTGACATTTATTCGCGATATCCACGCGAGAAGGGCCACTCCCAGCTCGCTAGTTCAACCCTCGATTCGTATTCTATCCCCCAACCAGCAAGCCTGCTCATGATTTCATCTCAATTATGTTTCCTGCGGCCGTTCCCTCCTCGGAGAATGATAACGGGAAACGATACGGGGGGAGAGTTTAGCGGAATCAGAGGAGTTGGGACCGAACCACAGGGGCTAATTAGACGGGGCGTCTGCCGGAGACAGACTGCGGCCCCACCTCGCAATGTGCGCTGGGGTCTCTTCCTCCCTGCGTGTGCTCCGGGCGGTAGTACCAGAACAGGCTCATCATCAGCTCCCCTGTGGAGGCGGAGGGACACGTGGTTAAATAGGGCCCCGACACAAGCGCGCAAAGACAAACGTTTGCACGCAGGCAGGCAGGTATGTACGCACGCAAGCACGCACACACGCACGCACGCACTCAAGCACGCACACGCGCAAGCACACACACGAACACATGCACACACGCATGGAAGTACGTACGCACGCACGCACACACGCAGACACCCACACGCAAACACACGTGCGCAGGCAAGCAAGCACACTCACGTACGTACGCACGCACATACACACACACACACACATACACACACAACTCGTCTAATCCATCCATACGTCCGTCCGTCCAGCATCCATTAACTCGAGTAGCCGCCCACTAATTTCTCTTCGAAAACATCCATCCATCTCCCTGTCCTCCTGCTGTCCGTCATGCACTCATCCGTGAATCCTTCCGTCCATCAATCCATCCGTCATCCGTCTAATAACTCGTTCATCCGTCCATTTGTACCCATTATATCTCCACTCCTATAACGTCTGTCCGTCCGTCCGTCCGTCTGCTTCTCCATCATCGATCCCGCTACCTGTCCATCCATCCACACCTCCATCTATTGTATCTCCACCTATAACATCCGTCCGTCCGTCCACTCCTCCATCTATTGTATCTCCACTCATAACATCCGTCCGTCTGTCCTCTCTCCTACCTGTCTTGGGGTCCTCCCAGAGGGCCGATATCTTGGCCACGTAGGGCAGGGACTTCTTCCTGGGACCCGACCTCAGCAGCACGGTGTCGCGGACTCGGACCACCTCCCCGTCCCGCTCCACCCCGTCATAGCACTGCCGCAGGGCCGTCTCCTCGTCGCCCTGCGGGGAGGAAGCGCGTACGCAAGCGTTGGAGACCTCCCAGACGGGCCGACCGGGATCACGGTTCAGACGCACCATACCTACGTCCTGGTACCTAATGTACGCACTTATTGTATGTTGTGTACGTCCTTGCACTTAATATAAGCACTTATTGAAAGTTGTACGTCCTTGCACTTAATGTACGCTCTTATTGTATGTTGTACGTCCTCGCACTTATTATAAGCACTTATAGTATGTTGTACGTCATTCCACCTAAAAATAGTGCAAAGCATTGTCTAGCGCATCTTATCCTAGCTATCTTTGTTCTCTGCACATCCTAACTATACCGACAGAGATGTATTGTTTTCTCGTTCTTCCGACAAATGTACTTACTCTAAGTCGCTTTGGATAAAAGCGACTGCTAAACGCCCCTAAATGTAAATGTAAATGTAAACACAAAACTGGGGCGGGGGGGAACAATCAAAGCGTGCAAACATCAAACGGATCGCGGGATAAAAAAAAAATCAAAACTGCGGCGGCGTTCTTACCGCGATGAAGACCTCCCTCTCCACGGGCCCGCCCACGGGCCTCCAGCCATTGGTGGCGCGGCGCCGACTGACCTTCTGCCTGGCGCCGACGAGGCCCGGGGCGGGGAGCGGGGCCTGTTTCTGGGTCAGCCGGGTGCGTCCCGAGGACACCGGGGAGGCGGCGGCGGAGGAGGACTTGGCCGTGGCCTGGGGGCACTCCTTGGCCAGCTTCAGGCGGGCCGGGGGCTGGTCCCGGCCCGGGAGCAGGGTCGGCAGGTGGGGCTTGGGCTGGGTGGAGGGCGGCGTGCTGGGCAGGGGGAGGCTGGAGAGGGGCAGGCTGGGGGCCAGGCCCTGAGAAGGGGAGTAGCCCTCTGGGGGGGAGGGAGGGAGACGACAAGGGGAGGGTGACTTTACAGCGATGCAGTGTGAGAGCCATGGCTCTCTATCGTCTATCCGCCTAGAATTCCCGCACGCACATTCCCTATGCGGATCCGCCTTAATACGGCTTTGGATAACAGCGCGTCTCACCCCGGGCTCTTAGAAGGCATAAATCCACGGTTATGAGGAGGAACCTCATCAAGACACATCTAAGTCTTAGCCCCCGGGCTAATACTCGCAGCCCTGGAAGAGGAGCTGCCAAAGACAACAGAGCGGGCCAACCTTTGAGCCCTGAGAGGACGTTAGTTACAGTCGGACCGCAACTCACTAAACCGCCCTTAAAGTGGTCCCTCTATGTGTCTTATTTTATTTCAAACAAAAGCAATTTAAACAGGGAAATTACAAATCCTGCTAAAAGCCTTAGTTCAAAGTGTCTCGGTTCAATCCGAGAGTAAGGGGGTCACAAGGAAAGCGCTCTTATTTAATGCTTAGACGTCATCCGTCCCCTTATCCAGTCAGACCAGCTGTGGCAGATGGTTAACAGAAATAAAACCGACCATCGAGGCGACAACAACAACTTGTCTTACGCATCCAAGATGAACCTTCTCGAAGATAATCTAGTCGATTCCCTATTACTGAGGATAAACCAGGGCTAATCCATTGCTGCAGTAAATGTACATCTGAATACGTCCAACAAATTTTCATTCATCTCCGTTTTCCTCTCTCTCTCACCTGTCTTGATGCCGTGCTGGCACCCAGTGCACCCCGTGCTGAACGAGCACCCCCTGCTGGCGACGGGCGGCATTGCCCGATAGGCGTAGCCGCTGATCCGGCACGCCTCGTTGTAGCAGGGCGACCCCACCGGCCCGCAGCAGGCCGGGTGGGCCAGCCCCGCGGCGTGGCCCACCCGCGGCCCCAGCAGCTTGGACCGGCCTACCCGGTTCGGGCACAGCGACGAGGGGGCAAAGTTCAGGGGTCGGGCGGCCAGTGCGGCCGACGGGGTTCCAGTGTGTGTGGGGTGCGCTATGTGCACGTAGTAGCTGGAGAAGCAGTGCTCGGCCGTGCACAGGCACGGGTGGGGGCTGAGGGTCAGCGCCGCGTGGGGGTGGGCATGGGCGAGCGTGGGCGAGCCCACCAGGCACTCCCGCTTCACGGGGGTCAGGGCGGGGTTGCGCGGCTGGCCTTCCGGATCGCCGTAGGCCTGCTGGCCCAGGAAGAAGGCCAGGCGGTGGCAGTACTCCACCGAGCCCTCGGGCGGGCAGCAGTAGTAGGGGCTGAGGTCCGTCTCCTCCTGCTCCTCCTTCACGCTCTTCAGCTGGAAGCCCAGCATGCCGCGCTGCGGGTAGCCCGCCTCGGCTAGCTTGTGGTTGCAGTCGCCGTTCACCCACTCCACCTTGGGCTCAAAGTCGGCCTTGTCCTTGCAGGCGGCGGCGGCGGCGTCGTCGTCTTCGTCCGTCGGGGCCGCGCCTTTCTTCCCCCTGGTCTTCTGCGAGCGCCCCTTGGCTTTGAGCTTGACGCGGGTCTGTGGCTTCGGGGTGGCGGCCGGGACCGGGGCCTTAGAGTCTGTGGTGACGGTCGCCGTGGGAACGGCCTTCACCCTCTGCTTGCTGGTGGCCGACGTGCTGGTCAGCTTCAGCAGAGCCGCGGCGGTGAGGCCGGCGAGGCGTCTGGGCGCCGGGGCGTCCAAGCTCGCCTGACTGACGCACCCCCTCGGATCCCCTCGGTTCGCTTTGGCCTTCTTCTTGCTCCGCTTGGAGCCTCGTCCCGGCTCGCGCTTCAACCTAGCGGTGGCTTTGGTGGTGCTGATCTGGGGGGAGTTAAGACCTCCAGCAGCACCGCTCCAAGCGGGATTAGCGTCCAGGGGAGCCCTTTCGTTTGCGGGCTCCTCATGCTGTCTCTTGGCCTGCTTGGCTGGTGGATGTTGGTCAGAGCCTCGGTCGAGCAGAAGGCTGTTCACCGCCTCGGCGTTGAGAGAGGCTAACCGGCGCTTGCGCGGCTCCGGAAGGTACACGACGTCCTCCTCTCTCCGGGTGTTTGACCTCGATTTGGTTTTGGGTGTCACCTTTGTCTCTTTTCGTCGGCCCCTTTTGTCCTTCCTGGATTTTGACTTGTGCGACGGCTTCTGGGGGCCGTCGTTCGGCGCCGGCGCCGTCGCCTCGGCGTCGGAGCCCTCCTGCTCCGCTAGGCCGTCGTCCACGCGGGTGAGGAGGACATGACAGTCGAGGCCCTCCTCGTCCGAGCCGGCGGTCCTCCCCCGCAGCGGGTACGACTTCCTGTCCCGTTTCTTCTCGCGCTGCTTCCGGCGCGTCTTTCGGACCGCGCCAGACTTCTTGCGTCTCTTCCCCGTTGCGGTTACTCTCTTGGCCTCATCCTTCCTGTGACTAACGACCTGGCCTATCTTCTTGGTCCTGCCGAACCGCAGCAAGCGCTGAGGCCAGGCCACATCCATATTGTCCCCATTTGGCCCCTGGGAGCTATTGTCCCGTCGCTCGCTGCTGGGGCCCGGCCTGGTGGAAGCCTTTTTCCTGGTGTGAGTCATTACATGCTTCCCCACGGGGCCTGCAGAAGGATCACATGAAGGTTGGTCAAATGCAAGGGTTTTGCCCTAGTTTTATTGTATCTTATAGATACAGTGCATTTGGAAAAGAATGAAGCGCTGGCTTTCAGTCAAATTACATAAGAAGCAGAAGGGAAGGAAAAAAAGGCATGCTTCCCTTAAAGGGGTGTGTGTGTGTGTGTGTGTGTGTGTGTGTGTGTGTGTGTGTGTGTGTGTGTGTGTGTGTGTGTGTGTGTGTGTGTGTGTGTGTGTCAGTTTGTAAGGTTGGAGTCTTGGAGACAGTTGTGGGTTCTGTTGAAGTTTCGAGATAAGTGTTTTTCACACTATCATGCTGAGTGCAAACCTAACATGGTGGTGATAACCAATAGTTGCTCAATAGAGCGACAGTTGGCGATCGAAGTTGCATATAATGTATTCCAGCCATTAGGATTGTTAGACCTATTAATTAATTGGGTGATTATTATCATTAGATTTAGTGATTATGAACCATTTTTTAAATCATGGTGTTATTGATTGTACTTTAGGGACATTCCATTGGTTGAGCAAATGAGAATATGTGGTTGAAAGTGAAGGCAAAAGTACAAAGATAGGCCTCCATAAGCGCTAAAGTGAGGGTCCTTAAGCGCTTTAGGGCCTAAACATAGAGCGAACATGAACTTCAAATAGTCTGAGTCTGTACTGAATCAGCAGATTCAGGGCAGTCGGGGAGAGTAGGCACAAAAATATATCAGCAGGAGTTAAGTGTTACGGACTATCCCTCAATTTAAAAAGGCTTCATTTGAAAAGAGACTGGAGAGAGAAAAAAATAATAGAGGCGTCTAATCGGCGAAGGCCATGCTGGACTGTTATTGACTGCAGTCCGTGCACAGAAATACACGCGGAAACAAGCAGCACGCAGGGCGACCTTAAGGGGAAAAACAAGCCTGACCTTAGATGGACGACAAGCTATGGCTGATATCACACTGCAGGGCAGTGTTTACACGGAATGTCAATTGAATCTGATGCCGCTACATTATATGACAACACAAATGAGACCGTTAGCTTGGATAGGGTCGATTACTGATAAAATGATGTGATGAAACCTGACGATGCAATTTGCTAGATACAGACGAGAAAAGGACAAAGAGGCCTGGAAAAAGCAGCGCTATAATTACAGCTGCATTAGCGGATCGCCAAACAGCTGGCTTAGCGAAACCGCCGTTATCTCACACGGTTTCCCCACTCGTCCCGAGAAAAGTGACTTGTTTAAGCTTAAGGCTGCTTTTGGAAAATCCCAATGATTTAGTCGAATACAGTGTATAGCACTCTGCCAACAAGCAAAAGATTAAGACAAATCATTGAGAATTTACCCTCCCACCCATTACAACAGTGAAGTGATGTTCTGCTTCTTTAACAAGAATGTCTTACTGTTACAATAGCATACAAAAGTAGTAGCATTTGATTGTCTTATTGTTACAATAACATATAAAAGTAGTAGTATTAGATTGTCTTACTGTTACAATAGAATACAAAAGTAGCAGAATTATTTTGTCTTACTATGACACTAGCATATAAAAGTAGCAGCATTAGATTGTCTTATTATTACACTAGCATACAAAAGTAGAAGCATTAGATGGTCTTACTGTTACAATAGCATACAAAAATAGTAGCATTGGATTGTCTAATTATCACAATAGAAAATTAGTAGTATTATGTTTAGAACCAATATGCTAGGCAAAGGAAAGGGAATTAATTTTCTTCGGAAATGACTTCATATTCTTAGTCATTCCTACATGTAAGACATGATGTATCAGTAATTATGTGCCAAAGCGGATTTCAAACACGGTGTGATGGTTTCTCTACAGAGCCGTTATAGAAGCTACTCAGCCAGGCCCAATGTTGTCAGGCGTTGGCTGGCAATTTATTGTCCGAGCATTTAATAATATTTTTAGAATTCCTCCTTACATCCACACAGCGATCGATAAACACATCCTCAGACAAAACATTAAAAAGAATCAAGAGAAATTCTGCATCTGCGTCTGTTGCAGGCTTGTATAAAGCCTGTCTACTCGTTTCTTTCAGCCTGAATGAAACGATTGGATGGCGTGTCTATGTATTGCCCTGCCTACCTGCGCGCACTCTGCCTGTGCACTCAGTGTGCATGAACAGAGTCTTCCACAAGGCTAGGCAAACCTATTGCTGAAGCTAGCATGCTAGCAAGCTATTTGCGTGTTTTGGGGGCTTTCAAAATCTAGCAAACTTTGGCTGGTTTCTACAACTCACCTACCCTAGCCTTATTAATAAGAAAAGCCTAAATATTTAATGTTTTAAAACTAAAGAAACGGTCTATTAAACCTAAACGATGGGAAGGCAACCAATTGCGGACCGTAAACCGTTTTGTTTGCATAAATGCCCAAAAATATTTGGCTGGCGCTGATATTTGTTGTTATGTTACAGTGTTACAACACCGTAGGAGACAATTTATGTTGGAACACACTGGAGAACCTACAGGAATCAGCGACCACTCTTAAACCTCCCAGCGACTGTGTATATCAGCAGTGTCCATGGGCGTTACACATCAGCACTGTGCACGCAGACATATTCAACATATTGCACCTCTGCACACACCTCAGAACCACTGGTGAAAGGAAAATCGTAGGGGGAAACACTGTGGCTTGTCTGCCTGACTAAGAGGAAGTATTGCAAAGTGTCCTCTCAAACTTTGCCGATTCACCAAAATAACCATTCTGGTACTGCTATTCAGTTGCCAACTGATCAATGCCTGCCATTGAGTTTGGAACTGTAAACTCTACAGCTAGGCTAAAATGCACACCTGACGAAGCCTATTTACTTCATATAAATGGAAGATGTATATATTTTGATCGTTTTAGGTCAGTACATAGTTAGGTTCTGGTTGTCCCAAGGAGGATAAATGTATTAGCAGGCCTACATAAGATCAAGACACATAAATGACGATGATTCAAAGGCCGACAACACCCCTCTCTAATTTCCATGTGCCTGATCGTAAAACGACCGGCGTGGATATATCCACAAAGAGAAGCTGATTTACGGGGTCTTAACGTTAGCACACGCCCCGTGTATAGACTACAATAAAACACTGTAATCAAGTGATGTAGGTTCATAAATGCCATGCAAAACATATTGCACACTTCACACCCATGGAAAGATTGAACAGAATAATGTCACGATTATATTCTAATGTTAGCGTCATACATGGGTTAGGATAAGGATTTGGTTGCATATTAAAATGGTGTGAAAAAGGACATTGGGGTGTGTCTCTGGAACTCAGAGCAACTTAGCAATTAAATCAACCGTATGTGAGGTCAATTTATATGCCAAGATGCTTTAGGATGTATCCAAGATCATTGTATTCTTTATCCACTACTATAGGGGTGTAGTCCTACATTTCCCTAGGGAAACAAACTAGCCCCATTCGTCATCCGTTTTAAGGAGGCAGTAGATTCAACATTGAACAAACAATAGGCTACTTAATCACATGCCTCAAATACAAATTTTTTCTTCTTTGAATAAACATTGTGCAATTTGACACAGATCAAAATAGGCCTACCCAGCATCAAAGCAATAGTTTTAGTTTATCAAACGGGTGGGGCCACAATGAGCCTCTATAAACTTCATAGATCAAGTAAATAAATACGATTTGCGTTGGTTCAAGGTCTAAATTCAATGGGATGAATACTTGAGCCTCTATAAACTTCATAAATCAAGTAAATAAATACGATTTGCGTTGGTTCAACGTCTAAATTCAATGGGATGAATACTTTGCAACCCTACGTAAGGTCTGTGTAAAAGGGGCTCAAAGAGAACGGGACACCATTGACTATAAAACACAAGTGAGTTTAGGGCAATTAATTGCACATTCGCGGGTCCAAGATCACTGGCGCCGCCCTTCTGCGCTAATTGGTCCAGAAATCCTCTCTTTCTAATCGACGAGAGGTGGGCTCGGAGGATGACGTGCTTTGCAATATCGGATTGTTATTGTGAGTCTGAACTGTGTTAGAGTAAATGTGGGTCACTTAGAAAATGACACTTGCACAACACATGATTGAGATAGCAATGCCACATAATGACAAACCAAGGCATGAGTTGATATAGCCTACAAACAACACGCACAACACAATGAGAAGCCAGTCATAAACAGAAAACATGAATCTTCCCTTATGAATTTTGAAAGCGGTAGGCATATAGATTCAAGAATTGCGACCGTTAATCCGGATGAGCAATCATTACAACAGGCCTGCTTATATGTACCCAATTACCCCTAATCATATATCCACTAAGTTTCCGCCTACAGTCAGATAGACCACCGTGCAGAGTCAAACCTCTCACACTGGCTTCGGCAAATCAATTTCCCCATCAGTGCGACCCCGGCCCCCACCCCCTATGCTCACTCGATCAGCACCTGCACATTGTAATTAACAGGGTAGGCCTATAGACTCCTCTGCTAAACGCCCCTCTTCAAACTTCACGGTGTGGACCCAGCAGCCGTCACACATGGCAAGGTAGCCCATTACGAGTGGATATAGAGTATTATTTTACATTTTTCCACATCTCAGTCGGTTGACATGCTGCTACAACGCGAGGCGTTGGCTTTTTTGGGGTTTCATCCATAGAGATAAGTCCGCAAGAATCCCAAACAACGTCCAGCCAGCCACTTTTACGCCCACTCCACATGCACATGTTCACCCCTCCATACATCCAGCACCCCGGGTACGGATCAATGTAGGCTACCAGCCCCGTCTGATCGACAGCCCCCTAGTCAGGACCTCGACGGACGAAGACCACAGTAGGCTACACGGATGGGATACAGGGCTGCTTGACGTATAGCCTGTCATCTGAAGTAGCCAGCGAACCTCTCAATATGCACTCACACACACCAGAACAAAACAAGAGCCCTCACACACAACCCATGACCAGATCGTCAACACACAAAAAAACCATGTCCGATCACTTTCCGGAACCAGTGGCTATTTCCACGCCAAGCCAGCCAGCCCCGGTCCATCCGCGAGGTAACACGGCACGTCGCGAGCGATCGCTTCTTCTAATGTGTTTGTGTGTGTGACGTGTGTGTCTCCGTTTGTGTGTGTGTGTGTGTGTGTGTGTGTGTGTCTGGTGTGTGTGTGTGTGTGTGTGTGTTTGTGTGCGTGTGTAAGCAATGTGTGTGTGTGTGTGTGTGTGTACCGAAGCTATGCGTGTGTGTGTGTGTGTGTGTGTGTGTGTGTGTGTGCGTGAGGTAAGCTATGTGTGTGTGTGAACGGTGGAAGGGATTCGCCGAGGCGAAAATATAGGTTCCCTTGCACTCTTCAGCGGACGATGTAGGAGCACCCAACTTCAAACACAAAAAAACACCCACACACACACAAACAGCCCCCCTGTAATCAACGTCGCATGTGAACAATTTTGAAGGTTACAACTCACACTGGCCGACACGCCGAGTCTCCGGAATGAATCGTCGAAATGGGAGCTGTAGTGGTGTTGATGGCAGAGCGCTGTAGTCCTACTGGGGGAGAGAGAGCTGGGGAGTGGAGGACGGTGGGTGCGCGATGTGCTCTCTCTCTCCCTCCCTCCCTCTCTCTCTCTCTCTCTCTCTCGATCTCCCTCCCTCGCTCTCTCTCTCTTCCTGGTTCGGCTCTACCACCACCACCACCACCCGATTTGCAGAAAAACTTAATCTTAACCGATTACTTTGCCGACCAGCCTCGTCGAGAGCGCCGTCCTTCCTCCTCCCCACGACGAGGAAAAACAGTGTTTATTCTGAATATAAAAAAAAAAAAACTAAATTAATCCGCTGTCTGTCTACGCGAAGTCGCACCACCTAATAACTTAGATGAATGGGCTACGTTGGATAAAATGTGCGATGTTGCGGCCCCACACCCCCACGACGTCAGATTCACCCTGTCATTTGTCGTGACCGAACCAACAGTCGACCGTCCGACTGTTGCACGCACGTCGGGAGGGATAAACACGGGAAGAGGGAGGGAGGAACACAACCAACCAGTGAACGTGTGATAAATGCCAGCACTAATTCTTCCCTGTAAAAAGTTAGGGTAAGACAGACCTATGGCACGATTACCAGATAAAAATGTTTTCTATCAAGGAGGCCCTCAACATTTACTGATGTTTTTAAACGTTTTTATACGAACGAATTTACCTTCAATGTCAGGCTGATAACTTCATTGTTATTTATAGAAATAGGAACTATGCATTTATTCTTTGCTGCAGCTGTTAGATTTAGAGTTATCTTATTTGAGACACGTCTTTCTTTAAGACTTTACATAATAGCTGAATACATCATATCCAATCGATTGATGGATTGTTCACATTCAATCCATCAATAATCTTTAGTAGGTGAACTGGTGTTGCTCTTTGGACAGACTGTCATGACCCCTCAAAAGAAATGCAAATAATATCCTTTGGTGATTGTTACCCAAATCTAATATTAACCCCAACGTATACTTATTTTAAAATCCTATTATGAACAGTCATGTTTCCATTTTTGCTAGAATGTATGTCAACGTTATGCTTGGGCAGCATCCAACACTGATAAACCGGCCTCATTCGTGCATTGAGCATTGTGCGCAATCAATGCCGAATTGAAGAGGTGGCTGGAGCAAGACGTTTTATTTTAAGCTCCTGGTTCGTACTTTTTCAAGAGCCCCTTGACTTTTGAAAAAAGAGAATTCCAGGAATCCATAAAGGTTCTTTGATACACGTCGGAGCCTCCCATCGTCCAATATCGCTGCATAACTCTAACACAAACAAGGGCTATAACTATTGTGAACCCCACCAAGCTCCTAATACGGGCTGTCCTCCAGACGCACTACCCCTGATTCTAAGAGATATCTCCACAGTTATAATTAATTATTTTGCAATTGGACTTAAGAAAGGGATTAAAGAAATAATTAACTTAGAGCCCTACCCTCTTGGCATTCGAATTCTCTGTGCATCAGTTTTGACTTAATTACGAGTTCATGTCATTAACAGCCGCACACTCTTGCAAGGACAAGAGTTTGTTGACAGAACTAAAGAGAGAGTAGAGGGAAAAGGTGAACGACCAGCGGCCATTGATAATTGAATGTTTTACATACTGGCGGGTCAAAGCACAAAGAGCCACTGTCAGGGCGTGTTTGTCCCTGGTTCGGGGAGGGCTGGCCCCTCCTGTGTGGAGCCTCACAGAGTTGTTCAATAACAAACGCTCACCCCCCACTCAGCAAGGATCCAGTCCCCTGATTTATGTTTAATCTGTGTGGCTTGAACTTTGGCTTGTTCCGAATGGCCAATGGGGGGGGGGGGGGGGGGGGTGAGGTTTCAAGATAAATCTGAAGGACCCGTCTGCGTCGATCCCCTCGCCGGGCTAGAGTGAATAGATGGAGAGGCTGCCTTGGGTTTATTTTGGAGATTGAACAATTGCAAATGGAAGCTTGACGCCAACACAAAGTCTGACTGTTGCCTTTGGGCAGGCGTTTGACAGTTCTGTTAGGTTCAAGACAATATATAACTGGACTTTCTTCATTTTTCCTGCCTCTTGACTACAAAACAACAACATAGTATCTGGAAGGGTCTTTACGCAGTGAGAAGCTGTGGTTAACATGCATTGGCACGGGCGACAACATGACAGTTTTGTATCAAGCACACATGTCCTCCTGTTTTGTGAATAACGAGGTACATTCTCGTATCCCTGACATTTTGCTGCCACCTTGTAATTACACGTTCGCTATAATTATTAGACAGCATCCAAACATTTAGCATTGAGCACCCAGAGCCTGGAGTGAAAGGGGATGGATAGTCTTGTGGGGTTTTTCGAGACCTCTAACGCTCACATGAGAAACATATGTGTCACTGACTAGTACTACCCAGATGTATGATGGATAGATCCGTCTCCGAGCAGCAACAGTCCGCTGGGAAGGCTTTGAGAGCTTTGGAACTTGTGTAAAATGTAAATTTTCAGTATTGTGGTCAAAGCCTACGCTTATGACGTGCTTCTGTTTTCTTATACAATATATGGAAATAAATATGATCATCTGCATAACTGTCACGATAAAATTATAAATCAAGCCGTATATTTTATGGATGGAGATCATTTGAATCTTAGTGTTCGGTGGAGGTAGGGGTAATGAGTTACTAAGTAGGCACAGGCAATGCTATTAAACAGGAAAGTTATTTTTAAAAAGATGCAACGCAAACCATTTATGACTAACTGCCGGCTTTCTTCCCTCCGTAATGTCTTAACCGTGAGGCAAATCCGTGATAAGAAAAGGTGTAAATCCTGACACCTTACTAGCCGTAGTTACTTAGCATTTTATTAACTAGTTTTCACAAAGTGTACCATATAAAACGTTGGATCAAACCAAAGACAAATACCACGGCAGGCTGTCCCGGCTGACTCAACAGAAGGAACGGAAAAGAGATTAATGTTCAACTTGAATAACGTGTCAAAAAGCGTTCTTCTGCTTGATTCGTCCAGGCTTAAGATAGCGACAGGCAGTCATACACAGAGCCAACAAGTCATTAGCAGGGTGTTAAGTCATCGTATTAGAGTTGTTGTGCATTGTTACAGCATGGAAATGATACCGGCACTGAATGTTAATAGGAGTGTTATTCATTTATCTTTACCTGGACGCTATAACCACACCAAACCCTTCACTTAATCGCTCAAGAGAATACCTATACCTTAACCTTTTCTTCAAATTGAACACATGAACCCGATAATTATCTAAACTAATGCTTTAATATTTCCATTCTAACCACCAGCACATTTTAATTTCAAACTGTAAAACTCCTAACTTATTTTTTGGACACTTCTTCATAAAAAATATCATGTGTGGGCCCATACCTAAACCAAAACATTATTCACTTTAAGCCTAAAAATCACATAAAAAACGTAACCCTAATAATCTTCACCATAACCTCCTCAAACGACCTCCGTCCTTTGAGGGAGGTAGGAGTTTGCGACAGCCAATCCCAGACCCTCGTGTAAAGGCTGAAAGACAAAGCCATGCCCGTGTACTGTGAGAAGCAGCTCTTCCGTTTGCCCCTTCCACTTTGTTTGCCATCCATCTAAAAAACAGAAGGAAATACATTCCTTCCACATTAAGAGAGGCTCTCAACAACCACCCAGGCTTCCTCCATGCAAAACAAACACTCAGCTTGATGATCACTTTATGAATCGGTCATAATGTGTAACGACCCGACAGCTTGACAGAGTATGTTAGGGAGGGGTCGACGCTAGGCTAGCCTGGACTGACAGGTTGCGCTGAGCTGAAGCTGCTCCTTCGGCTCTCCTCTCCTCTGCATCACGCACGCCACCTCTGCCCTCCGACAGCTCTCTGCTGTTCGCCAACATTCGTCTCAGGGAAAATTCTTCGACAGAAGATACCATGGAAGCTACAGAAGCGTCTATGTTTCTTCAAACAGGATACAACCCTATAAAAATGTTACATCTCTAAAAAGCTTCCATCACTATGAACCTTTATACTCTACAAAGCTTTGATAAAGTCTATACTTCTATACATCCTCTGTGGTTCTTCACACAACAGACCAGTCTATAAAGCCCATTTCTGCACATGCTTCTATGGCTCTACGGAGCTGGAAGCTTCCATGACTCTACTGCAGGAAGGCTGTGTTTCTATGCTGCTATTACTATTTTGGTCCTCCTTAGCAAGACACTTTTAGCCACAGGTGAATGCAGATGCTGAATTCAGAATTCAGCCATCTTCCTGTGGGGATGCATTCAGGTGTAGACCCTGGATGGTGAGAGTATTTTAGCCAGGGGGGGGGGGGGGCTTTCAACTGAACATCTGTCTCTAGGATGTCTATAGGCTTTGAACTTTGCGGATCGATCCTAGCATCTGTTGGCTGGGAGTCAAACACCCTCGCCCCTACATGGAAGCTTCCATAAGGCTTCTATGCCTCTTCGCTAGGTATATTCCTACAAAGCTTCCAGGCCTGTGTAAAGCATATCGTTCCACAATGCCTTTGATACTACAGACACTGAAGCATTCTACTAAGCCTACAGTCAGAGTAAACTTGTACATTTCTTCTGCAAAGCTATTCTATAAAGCACATTATGTGTAAGCTAGCTATCTAGGTTATGGATTTCATTACTTTACATGCAATACCTCCTAGGAACCCCCTTTCCTTAGTTTTCAAAATGTACAAGGATTTACATTTTTGTTAGTCGATACCTAGTCGGCATTGTGACTATTTCCCCACATATTACTGTCTAGGGTGCTTTTTTAGAACCTTTCAGAAGTAGGTTAACACATTGTCTTCTGACAGCTTCATGACTGGGCGGAATATAGTCTCCAAATCTTCCTACAGATTTTTTGTGATCATGTAACTGACCAACTGATGACTCAAGCTCCAGGACTCCCACACTCGTTCACCCTCACATGGTGGTGTGACGAGTCATTTCACAACATTAGATCCATATTCACCGTGACCCCCAGATAGCATTTCTACTCATATTGAATAGGACTATTAATAGATAGGACATCTCACCATGGCTAGAATGGGTTGTTGTGAGGTAATTTTTGAGGCATAGGCCTGAAATTAAAAAAACTGAGGTTATTCATGTATTTATTTATGTTTTTGGTTAAATGTCAGAAATACAATGAAAGCAAACGTAATGATTTTATATTTGTTTTTTCTCTCTCTCTCTCTCTCTCTCTCTCTCTCTCTCTCTCTCTCTCTCACACTCACACTCACACTCACACTCACACTCACACACACAGCAAGTTAGGACCCCTCCAACACTGTCACCCAAACTCACAGTGCTGGTGACTATACGCCACAGCCAACATTAACCTTGCCTGGACATATCCATGAACAAAAAAACAAGCATCGTTGTCTGCTACTATCCAACCTAGGAGGGCGATGATCACATATCGTAACGCTAGTATGACCATGAAGTACCACTCCCTGGGATTCTCCTTCTCATCAAGGCCATTTGCTTTTCGAAATGTCGAGGAGGAACAGCTATAGGCACCAACTTAACCATACATTCTTTGTTTCCCCCCCAAAAAACATCCGAGAAGGTACCTCAGTCGGATACATGGTGAGGAATGAAGATACGCAGGCGGCTTCTACTTACCGTGTGTTTCTATGGCTCTATCTCTCTTAATTGGCATAGAGAAGAACCGCGGCAGGGCACCTTGCTTTACAAACGGTCGATCTAATCCATACTATTTATCCGATCTGTTGAGAGCAAAAATGAATGCACCACTGAATCAGTTTCCAACCCAGTGCCCAAAACCACCACTTCTCCAGTCAATCGCGTATACGTCTTCGGGCGAGAGGCAATGTCGCCGATCACAGCTTTCGTGCCACTTGCAACACGAGGGATACCCTGAGCAGCGAACAGCAACTCTCTCGCAATAAGGTGCACACTCTCTCTTCTCGGAGGCGACCAGAGAGTCTGGTGGTCGTCGGAGCGGTTTTCCCTTTAGCCGATCCGCACTCCCAGCACTCAGGGACGGGGCTGCTCGGTAGGGGAAATGTTAAGTCTGTCTGCTGGAGATACAGTCGCATGCAGACATCGCTTATCCGTTAGTTGGCATTCGTTGCGTTGCACGCAGCTTTCTGTTTGCGCACTCGGCAGCCCCTCTGAACAACAACTAATATGCGCGGATCACGAGTGCACGTCTGACACGAGTGTGGTCCAAAGCCCCCCGAAAAGTGTACTTGATCTCTGTGTCGAAATGTTTCCCAGAGATCTTTTTGGAATGACTACAAGTAAGTGTTTCACACACCACATTAAAAACAAAAGGACATCCTCATCTCAATTCGTGTTTTTGAACATGTGATGACAACATGGTGAAAGTTTTAAAGTGGTATGTACGTAGGAACCACTCGCGTGGTGGGATGGAACCATTGAGCGACGTACGTGGTGTATCTGGGACGTGGATCTGAAATCCACGTGGCCGCCGTGTAACCCCGAGGCACCTGCAACTGTCGTTGAGAAGGGAAGCTAAATAAACCCTTGAGCTATCCCCTTCGTACAAATAAAGGAACTATTAATGCGATTGTGTGCTCAGGTCTACCTTACCCATGTTGAGGGTTATCTTTTAAGTAGGCCTACCCACTCATATCTACTCTTCAGTTGGAGTTGGATTGGACCAGAACCATCAACGAACCACTGACGAATTCAAATAATCATGTAGCTCCATGAAAACACTACTAAATACTACTATCACAATCACTATGATCAGCATAATATGTCACTACATGGGCATTGGTCACTCATCCCAGAATATCACTGTCTCTTGGGTGCTGTGACAACAGTCAATAGGAGACTGACTGCCAGGCTATAAAAACAGTGACAGTGCTAAGGGGGGGGTGTGGGGTGCCCATGTGTCCCAATTAGAGGTAAAGAGGAATGGATTAGTGAATGGCGGTTAGCTATGTTCTCCTATGAATCCTGGCATCATGATGGACCTCACATGTGATTAATCTGCGTAATGGTCAATCGTTAGTTTTTTATATGAGGGTTTATGTGCTGTTCATTTGGTGAGTTAGAAAGGAATGTGTTTGGCTGTACTGTTTTTAAGGATGGTTTTATGTCCTTATAAACACTGATATATAGATGTGGCTCGTAGAATGTGTCCAAATTCCGTTCCGTTATGCACTGTTATAAAAGATCACATTTCAAGGCCAGTCTTTTTACGCTGTTTACATTTTCCTGCCTCGTGCTAGCTATGGCAAGATTAGTATTTGTCTTGCTTCTATAAGTTTTAACAGTTTGTGGAAAAAAAATTGTTTTCAATATTTCTGAGTCTGGACCAATTAGGATTTAAACTTTATGATACACAAGTTAATCTTTACAGTTCAGCCCGTTTGCAAACACACACACACACACACACGCACAGACACACACACACACACACACGTCACCTACTCGCATGTACACACACATACATGTCACCTACAAGCACGTATACACACACACACACACACACACACACACACACACAGGGATTCACAATTAAGCTGAATCAGGATGCTGAATTAAGTTGGCTGGTATCGACTCTGTGTTCCCATCTGCAGACTGGAAGAGCCGAGCAGGCAAGATGGGACATGAACTGGTCATTTGTTTACCTTAAGACTATATTACTCTCTCTGTATTTATTGTTTTTTCCATCCAACAAACCCATATGCACACACACACTGAACGCAAGTGCAGCTCCATAATCTTTTTTTCACATGCACTGTTTATACAGTCTTTTGATATCTAATCTCAGGAATTATAATAACATAAATAGATGTAGTGATGTATTCTGCTTTTTTTTTTTCATCCAACAGTCTTTTGTTACAGCAGGCTTGGTTTAATGTGCAAGATTCGGATGATGAGCTATCGTTTGAACCATGGGTTTGGAGGAGAATTTCTCCAATTTGTTTGGGTTTTTATCCATATAATTTTTGGATGTGATTCAATCGTTATTAGGAAAGATTACCTTGTTACCTGACCTCTAAATTATTGCTTTAGAAATAGACACATGAACATACAGTAGACCAACAAATAGACTTAGATATAGACACATACACCTACAGTAGACGGACAGATAGACATAGATGTAGACATACAGTAGACCGACAAAGCCCTAGTCATACACCTACAATAGACAGAAAGATAGACATAGAAGTACACATACAGTGACCGACTTATAGACACACAGGATTAAGACATACGGTAGACATACACCTACAATAGACAGACAGACATAGATGTGGACATACAGTAGAATGACATAGATATATAGACATACAGATCAGCGTAGATATAGGCATACAGTAGACACAGATATACATATATGTAAACATAAAGTAGACATACACCTGCAGTAGACAGACAGATAGACATAAATGTAGACATAATAGAAAGACATTGATATAGATATACAAATCGATATAAACTTACATTAGAAAGATAGACAGCAATAGACATACAGTAGACCCACATTGGTCGACATACACCAGACAGACAGATAGAAAGATACAGACATACAGTAGACAGACAGATGGACATGGATATAGTCATACAGCAGACAGATAGAAACAGATATAGTTGTCAAAAATAGAAATAGAGACACAGTAGACAGAAATATACAGACAGTAGACCGATAGAGATAAAGACACAGTCAATCAAAATGAACTGGAAAACATTGTTGCCCCAGGAAAGCGTGACCATTTGTGCTCACTGAGTTTGAGGGGTGCTCAGCCATACTGCTCTTCTGCAATACAAATGTTTAAACAGCTCAAACGTGTTCAAATTTCCACAATTATTTTTTGCAAGATACTTTGTTTACTCTCGTTAACGAGTAACATTTAAATTCATAATAACAAACCATAATAATAATTAACTATGATCTGCTTTACTTACTTTCTGTGGGACAACAAATTAAACGCTGACAACTGTGTGTGTGTGTGTGTGTGTGTGTGTGTGTGTGTGTGTGTGTGTGTGTGTGTGTGTGTGTGTGTGTGTGTGTAGAGGCAGTTGAAAACAGCTTGTGCAGGAACTGAATTAAGTGAGCTCAGAGGCCTTCAAACCAGTGGAACAGGTATCCCCTATCTTCACCCAGTCCGTGCGTCTCTGAAGTCATGGAAAGCTCCAGGGTACATGTTTAACTCCCAGGCCTCAGCTTTTCCAGCATCCTTAGCTTTTTTTTTTTTCCTATTCTTAATGAGCCCTGCCTTTCGTCAGTCCCCACTTCTCCCAACTATTGATGACTTGACAACAGAAGAGATTCACGTCAATGGTGCGCAGAAGAGGGGGCGAGGGAGATAGGGTGAGAGACAGAGAAGACCTGGAGAGAGAGGATCTAGTGTTCTTGTTCATTTCGAGCTTGCGTTTCCAAACAGAAAGCAGGTGATCGCCGATCACCTGTGGCTACTGCTCTCAGAAAGAGCCCTACTTCAACAAAAACACATTTTTTTCTCTTCTTTGCGTGAGGTGAAAAATGGCAAAAGTAGATTACAAAACAATGATTACACTTGTCACCATAAGGTTTGTCATGTCTTTAATAGGGATTATGGGGAACATGTTTCTCGTCTTCGTCATATTTCAGACCAAGATCTCCCGAATCAAGTCGTTCGAGGTGTTCCTTCTCGGCTTGGCGGTGTCTAACCTGGAGGAGCTCGTCGTGGTAGACTTCTATGAGGTCATCATGTTGATCGGCCACATTCAGAACAGCCTGCTCTGTCGGACCATGAAGTTTTTAAACCTTCTGGGGGAGGTGAGCAGCATCCTCTTCACGGTCCTCATCTGCGTCTTCCGTTACCAGAAGCTGAGAGATGCGGAAAAGAGGGGCAACGCTCCTATATTCCTCGACAGCAGAAAGTCTGCGTGGGTCGTGAGCGGACTTTGCATGCTTTTATCCGTCATGCTCGGCCTGCCCGTTTACTTTGTCCGAATAGACACCCACGTGGAGGCCGACAATGGGACCAGCTGTTCCCCGGATTTCTTCCAATGCCACGAACACTTCTGCCCGCCCCTAAACCGTTTTTACAAGTACCTGTTCCTGGTGTCGTGTAACCTGCTGCCCCTGCTGGCCGTCACCGTCTCCAGCAGCCTCATCGTCAAGGTCCTGCTGGGCCAGAAGAGGGTTGTGGCGCCGGCGCTAGGTGCCTCCGGACCCCCGGGCAAGAAGAGCAAAGGGCCCAGGCTTCAGCGGAGCACCGTGGGCATTCTGACGGCCATGGGGGTGTTCCAGATCGACTGGACGATGTACCTGGTGTTTCACCTGGCTTTCAGCCCCGTCAACGTGCCACTTTGGGGGGACATAGAGTTCTTCATCACCACGTCCTACACAACGCTTAGCCCGTACGTGTACGGGATAGGGTACGACCTGTTTTCTCTCAGGTATTTTATAAAGAGGTAATAGCTTCTTGTCTTTTGTCTCAGGACTGTGTTGTGAAGTGCGGAGAGTCGGTTGGGGACCTTGCGGTCGAGCGGGAACTAATATTGAACCGAAGTGGGTTGTTGTTATTCTTAACAGTATCGTTTGCAGGGAAGCTAGTCCAACAGCACATCATCAGCTCTTAAAGTCCTAATTTTTCCCTAACATAATATGTGGGTCATATACGTGAATGGTAATTACATGTGAAACGCTATCCACACGCATTATAACTTATTGATCATATTTGTATCTTTGCTTGTATTTTATCTTTATTTGTAAGTATATATGCACCTAACCCTGTCGGTAATTTATTAATGAGCATTGTAAATAAATAAAGTGTTTTTTTGTCGGTTATAATGCTATCTTAAATGTTATATTCCTGAAGTCAAAAGAGAAAATATTTGATATATTGTCGACTGATCGAATGCCTCTGTGTTTAGGATGGACAATTTCTAAGCACAAAGATGCTTTCATTAAATCCAGTGAGAAAACACCAACACATTGCACAGCCCGCTCTTCTCCAAACAGCCAGCATCTTGATATAAAGACACACAGAACCGTTTTCTGTCTGGCTCTAACAACACAGAACTTTGTTTCTAAAAAAAGGGACCTAAGAAAAGCTCTATTTAGTAACTATTTTACTAGCTCGGGCTAACTAAGTAGCGTAAGTAAATAACTATATTACAATCTATCCAGAGTTGTTTACTTGCTGTATTATTATAAATACTCTTATGAGTTTATTTTTCAATTTGCTGCTAATGGCTCACACAAAGATATTTAGAGACATATACACTTAACTTTCCCTTTTATCTTAATATAAAGAATTATATCTATTAACACAGCTTTTCATGTTAGATGTGTCTATTCTATTGGACATTAAACCCTTATCTTCAACCGGGCACTTGCATGATTATATTTAATCGGATAGATTTAAACTGTGGGCAATAGACTGCTACTCTGCATGTATTGGACTATATCAAGTGGTGTGCTAAAGCTTTACTTTAAAATACGACTTCAAACCCATTGCAGTCTGCTCCCCTCTCCCACTCCTGAGCTGTGCCTGCAAACTCACAGGCGACCGAAATGCCACTCACGGCAGACGATCCACGTGTGTCTGTCGAAATACTGCAATAACCGTCCCATTCGTGTGTGTATATGCTGAAAGTGCCTACATAGTTGTACCTCAGTCAGTTTGTAATATTCCACGCATACAAACAATCGCCCGATTTTTTTATTTTTTTATAATCCACGTACGTGTGCCATATAGACCTGACAACGTCGGTCAATGTCGACGATTACAAGTTGTGTGGTCTACAGATATGTGGATTTATAATTGTGTCCGTGGCGTTATCCCAATCTAAATCCAACACGGGTTTACAACTCACGCCATGGCCGAGCTCTGCACGTGGATGAGGGTGAGTCAACATTCATCTTTGTCCCTGATCACTTCCTACCTAGTCGGGAGGCTCGCGACGACACGGGTTATATGGACTTCTTTAAAAAAAATGCGCTTTATTTGCGCTACGGTGCATGTGTCTCGCAGCCTTTCGCTCGACGACCCACGGGCTTAAATTATTTAAAATCGTTGTTTGATAGTTGTTTTCGATCCAACCTATCAGCAATAGATAGGCATGCCTGCCTTGCCTGCCTGTCTGCTCCGAGGAGAGCATACACACACACACACACACACACAGACACACACGAGCAGCAGAGGAGACCAGCCCTACGAAGAAACGGCGTTTCTCCCAACAAATATCGTCGTGCACGAAAAGTAAAACGCGAAATGTATGCAGTCGTCATATCTCAAGACGTGACGACCGATCACTTATTTACTCTTTTTCGCAAATTCCACGAGGGCAAAGTGTGAGATAAACAACCAAGTACACACATACACAACTCATGGTTCAGGGGGGACAGGAAGGGCCATTTTGTCAGACGACCCCTTCGAGATGTTTACCACGTAGTGAACGTAGGCCCCTAGTGTGGGCCCAGACGTGGAATTATTCAATACCACGTGGATTTAGGGCTGTCTCAGAGTCGACAGTTTATGGACACGGGTGTTTAGGCAGTAAACACGTTCTTGTGGATATAATTTCATTCCGGTGAGTTATTGACTCGTAGGTGTTGGTTAATACAGTATATAAATATACATATGCATTATTCTGCACGAGAAAGGGCGTCTTCGTGGGTCCAAGTCATGCTAGTAGGCCCCAAGCCTACCTGGTTTTCCTTTAAGATAATAAGGCAGAGCCAAGTTGTTTAACTGCTGTTTAAATAGCTTAAACCAATGATAATACATCAAAATCAAGCGTTTATACGGCAAATAGTGTCCTGGTGTTTCTTATAGATTATGCCTACACCCATAACACCCAATATCAAGTATATACGTGTCTGCTGAAGGAAGGGACAATACAGTGACTGTCGCCTGGATTTTAATATGTAGAAGTCTAATAAGGAACATTGCTCTGATACAGTATCCTACATCAATATCAATACCGACGGGCCTATCATGGTATGGATAGGTGTCCATCATAAGCCCCAAGTCGCGTGTATTTTCCCTTTTTATTTTAATGCTCTGCAAAGTATAACTTTTTCACGTGTTTTTCGCCCTGAGACCGAATGTCTCCCAGCGATATGAATGTCGTGTCCCTTGCACCATGAAACTGACCGGTAAATCTCCAGTGGGAGCCTGCGCATTGGCTACCATCGGAGTCTACCGCCATGGTGGATGTGTTACGTCACAGCCCGAGAGCACGGATGTATGTGTGAGTGTGTGTGTGTGTGTGTGTGTGTGTGTGTGTGTGTGTGTGTGTGTGTGCGAGTGTAGTGATTGTGTATGTGTCAGTGTGTCCGCTTCAGATGGGTGAGAATGTGGATGATCGAAAAGGTGGAACAAGTAAGGAAACGGACCGGCGAAGATTCAAAGTCGAGGGAGACAACTCAAAAGACTCTGACGCGACCGTAACGCAGGGAGAATTGCGCGACGGGTTTCGTACTTCGCTCAAAGTGTTGTCTACCGGTGGGTTGTGAGCTCGTGGTGGCGTGGTGGTAGAAAAAAAAAATCCTCGGGATGCACTCCCGCTTTCCTCGCGCTGGCCCGGGAATCACGCGCCATTGAGGAGCGATACTGTGCATGCGCCCTGGTCGCTCGCCTCGCTCGGACGATAAGAACAGCGGCGTGGCGTCGGCCTCCATTTGCGAATTCGTGTTTAGGCTCGAAGAATCCACCGAGGCCTGCGGACTCACTCGACGGCACGCAACAGTTGGGATTTGCTGTAATTATATTAGTCGTCGGAAGAGCAGCAGCGGGTATATACAAGCCATTGAGAGGTAGGTGTTGTTGAAACACCCCAACTTTTTTAACTTGTCAGGCCTTTGCAGCGAGGGGCCCTTCTGTGTCCGTGTGTGTTCCTCGCAGAAGATGTGCTTGTTTAACAACTTGAATTCCCGGCGAGGCATTGTTTATTTTTTTTACCAAGAGCAAAGTTGCTGAACGGGTTGGAATGGAGCACGTCGTTGTGTTGCATAGCCCGGTACAGCCGAACCACGGATAAAAAAAAAAGTCAAGTTAACACCTTTCTTTAGTAGGTTCGGTTTCGTGTGACACAATACAGCAGGACGACGTCCACACAAGGGAGCGTGTCACTCCGTAGGCGAGCCGCTTTGATCACATGCAATATGGCAACGGTGTAACTAGTAGGCCCACTAATTGTGGCAAGTTCGCATGTTATTGTTACAATAAGGGCGGTGTTTTTTCATGCACGACCTTGTTTATATCCCTATTTGTTGTTTTTGTTTGTAGTCATGTGTGATTGTGTCATGGATCCGTGTTTTTTTTTTTTGATGTGTTGCTATGACGTTAATTGTATTAGGGGAGAGAAGCACATAGCCAAGTTGGTTCGAGGGTTATTAGGGAAGAGATGAGCTACTGGTCGGTGGATATGAATTTTAAAAATTGTCATGAATGCATATCGACTCTTTATTGTAACAATGGCGTCTGTTATGCTGGGTGTCCACATTGTACACGTTCTTTAATTATGAGCATATGCATACATTGAGTACTTTCCAAATGAATGTTTATGAGGTCAAATGTGTGTTTTATTTGGTCTTCTGACACATACTAACCCATATATCGAGCTTTAGCAATGAACAGATCATTCAACAACCTAGCAACATTGGTTTTATATATATATATATATATATATATATATATATACACACACACATACACACACTATATCAGGGCAAAAACAATAACCCCATGATGCATGTCAGAAAGCACATTAGAGTTTTTACCTAAATACTATTACTGTTCCAGTAAGACAACTCATTGGTAATAGAGTAACGCTCAACTAACCCTAATGGCAAAACCTCACAACCTCATGTAGTCAAGGTATCAGTAGTCAAGCATTGTTATGATAGCCTGTCGATTTCACAAGATGGCAGTCTCAGCTATTCTGTCAACGGGGTCTCAATCTTCATTTACAAAGTGGGTTTAACTTTTGTATAATATTAAACCATGCAAGAACAAGACCAAAATTAACTTCAGCTGGATAGTATGACATTTCATTCAAACAATGTGTTGCTCGGGCTTATTTAAGTATACAGCATAAAGAACATGCTACAACTAGTTAAAAAAAATGGTTCTATAAATGTATATAACAATGTTACCCTTTTAGACAGAACTGTATTAACATATACTTAGTGTGAAATTGCACGTGTGTGATAATGCATATATTTCAGTTTGAAATAAATCCTTTATTTTCTCTCTCTCCCCCGCCCCCCCCACCCCCAACAGATGTTAGATAAAGTTGAACTGCTGTAGCGGTCATCAAGGCCCACCTGTTACCCCTAAAGCCCCCACCGTGGACGGGTGTCTCCGGAACTCTCTTCATGATGGACCTGCAGCCTGCCGTGTCAGTCCAGGTGGGCGCCGACAGCAAGGAGCCGGCTGTCACCCTCACCGCACCCTCTGCACCTGAGCCGCTCAGTCTAAAACCCTGCCTCTTTAACTCAGAGCTTGTGGAGAGCCATGCTGTGTCTGTGACCAACACAGACTCCATGCCAACCCTTCCTTCCTCGCCTGCTGAGGCATGCCTTGCCAAGCTAGCTACAACCTCACCCACCACCTCCACCGCGGAAGGCACCGTCGTGGACAAAAGCCCTACTACCTCAGACATCGCCTCGGCCTCGGACTCCCTCGCAAGCACCGGGACGAGTTTGGCCGAATCGACAACTACAACAATAACAACAATAACAATGGCGGCGGAAGCAGTAGAGTCTTCTTCGCCGCCTCCTGCCTTCGTGGCTCTGAGCGTTGACCCGTTCCAAAAGGGCCACTCTCCCGCCGTGCTGAGGTTCAAGGGCATCAGCGTCACCCTGGAGAACAACAGCGTGTGGAAGCAGTTCCACTCCTACGGCACCGAGATGATCCTCACCAAGAGCGGCCGCCGCATGTTCCCGTACTGCCGGTACCGGCTGTCGGGCCTCAACCCCAGCCAGCGCTACAGCCTGGTGCTGTCCATCGTCCCCGCCGACCAGCACAAGTACCGCTGGAACACCAAGAAGTGGGAGGTGATCGGAGCCGCCGAGTACCAAGCCCAGGGGCTGATCCGCGCCTTCCCCCACCAGAACTCCCCCTGCCTGGGCTCGGAGTGGATGAACACCCTGGTGTCCTTCTACAAGCTGAAGCTGACCAACAACATGAGCGACCAGGAAGGACACATGATCCTGCACTCCATGCACCGCTACATTCCCCGGCTGCACGTCATACCGGTGCTGGACGGGGACGGGCCCACGGCGGACCAGCCCGTGATCAAGGGGCCCGAGAGCATGACGTTCACCTTTCCCCAGACAGAGTTTGTCACCGTGACCACGTATCAGAACCCCTGGATCATACAATTGAAAATTAATCACAACCCCTTCGCCAAGGGCTTCCGGGAGGAGGGCATCCATCCCCGCCTGTTCAAGCCCAAGTTGGGGGACTCTCCGGGGACGAAAGAGGCCCAATCGCCGGTCACGAAACCGGCTGAGGACGACGACAACGACGGCGGAGCCATGGAGATCAGCATGGAGAAGACGCCCGTTGCCTGGTGAGTGTTGGTTTCACACTCGCGTGTGAGGAAATAGTGTGGTGGTTGTTGTTGTTGCTACTCCATTTTCACTGCTCAGACCTAAGGAAGGAGTTAAATAGGACACAACGAAGATGTATGTTCACCAAATATGAAAAACGTTTGTCGCGTGACGACCACTACATATTATATGTACAGTAATCTCTGTGTTCTGGGTTCCGTCTGTACTCCTTGTAAAGGGATCGCATGTGCAGTGACCATGCATGTCTTGTACATTTTGAGACCGAAGGAGGCCCCGTTGTACTCTGCTTTTGACAAAAAGAAAAGTGTTTCAATGCATACATTTTTGTCCCTTTTTTTTATGATGCAGGCCCATTTGGCTCATAATGCAGCTCTCGTAAAGTTACAACGGGAACCATTTATACATCTTTTGCTTTTCAAAAAAAGGGTTGTTTTGAAAATCTGTTTGGCAACATTCCACTACAAGGTTTAGTAATGTTGCATACTGCCCAAATTAATGACCTTGGTTGTTTATATCATGTACTAATGTATTTATTGAACAGAATTAACATAGTCTTATTATGCCATACTTATTTTCTCATCACTAGTAGCAACAATACAAAAAATAAATAGAAATTAAAATGGAAATCGAATAATAAGAAAAACCTTAAAATCGTCCCACTTTAAGAGGATCAGTATTAGTACTCTGTAATAACGTTACGTATCCTTTGGGTTAAATGTTCAATTACACAGCAGCAAAAGGCAGCTTCGTCATCAGGATCCAACTGCCATTCTGGACTATATTAGCCCATCAATAATAAACTCAATCCAGCGTCAGCGAGTTGGTTAGCTGCTACAGAAACCCCCTGGACTCCACTGCTAAGCAGAACGCAGGCCTGTGTTTTAGCCTCGTTTAGCCTTTTCTAGCTAGCGGGGATTTCTGCGTTGGGGGAAGTGAACTGGGCTTGCCTGGGTCGAGATGGAGCCTGACAATTGACATCGATTTTTCCATCCCCAGCTTACTTCGCTAATAAATTAGCATTCATTTAGCATTCATCTTTTAGCGTGAATCCCCATCTAGACTGGCTAGTCGACTCTGAATTCATTACTCTAGTACTATTTGTAAGAAGCGTTAGATTGGGTTTTAATCAACGCTATGCCCACACCTCCATGGCAGTGGAGGGCAGATAATAAGGAAACAAGGGCGTTGATAAAGTGAGGACTATGGGCATTGTGATATGTGTCTGCGTGCGTGCGTGTGTGTGTGTGTCAGACCCACGCACGTGCATGCCTGTGTGTTTGTGTTTGTCTAATCCAATGGTGCGTGTGTGGGTTTGTCACACCCAAACGCGCTCTTGTGTGTTTCTGTGCCTCCGACCCAAACGCGTGTGTCCCACTCTGTGTGTGACGCCCGGTCTCCTCACACTAATCAGACGTTCGTTTCCATTGGCTCACAGCACCAACATGTCCCCCCTCCCGACCCCTCTCTGCGATACACCCGAGCCCCACGAAGCGCAGCCCGAGGCGGCCAGGACCCAGGACCCCGTCGTCCCTGTCCCCGAGGAGGCCATGGAGGTGGTCCCCACGGAGAGGAGCCCCCCCACCGGGCCACCGAGCCCCACCGGGCCCCCGAAACGGCCCCGTGGCCGGCCCCGCAAGAGGCTCAGCCTGGGCATGTCCCCTTCGGCGGGGGCGGGGGCGGGCCCCGGCCCCGGCCCGTTGCACGCCGTGGAGACACGGTCGTCCAAAGCGCCGGTCGTACCGGAGGACTCGGACGAGGACTACACGACCACGCCCGCCAGCTCCAGGAAGAGGAAGAGGCCCAACAAGAAGTGGGGCAACTCCCGGGGCCGGGCGGACGGGAGGCCGGGCGGGGCCGCGGTCGCCAGCCCGGCGGTGGCGGTTGCGGGCCCTGCCCAGCCGGAGAGCGACGACGTGGAGGGCCTGCTGTTTGTGTCGTTCACCTCCAAGGTAAGACACCCGTGGCCCCCTCGGCCATGTCTGTTCAAGGGGAGGGGGGGGGTCTCTGTTGAACAAGACACTCGCTCACAAAGACACTCAAAGGATGGCCGTTTGGAACCTATTCCTGGTATCGTTCTGTCCCATTGTGGCCTTAACGTGAGGTTTTTGTTGTTGTTGTTGTGTTTGTGTTTTCTGGTTGTTGTTCAATATTTTGTGTTTTCCCCTTGGCAACAGGAGGCTCTTGGGCTCCACCTGGGCGACCGGGGAGCAGGGAACGACAGGTCCTCCTCAGCTCAGGACTCTCCCGTGTCTTTAAGGGCCACGCTGGATCCAACCGGTGCGTAACATTTAACGTATCTTCGCCGCCTTCATGTTCTCTGTCCTTGTTCATAATGTAGTGATGAATTAAGTGATAGTTTATCGGTTAAATAATGTGTTTGATAAGAGATTTAAGTTGAATTAGCTAGTTGCATCGATCTGATCTCCGTGATGAAGTGAAACGAGATCACTCAAATGAAGTGTAGGTCATTGATTAATGACCTCGTCATAGATTAACTCCCATAGTAGCGCGGGCGTCTAATGTGAAAGAAAACTCACGTCACCACTAGCACCATGGGCCTATTCAACAGAGTACTACCATAGTGGAAAAGGTTTTATGGCTGGCAGTAGCAGACTGCCTGAGAGTTTCAAACGTTGGAGAAATGTGACCGAATCCAATCATAGGAATAGATAGAAATATTGACAGATATAGATCATCTATATCTGTTCAATTGCGTAACAGGAGAGACTAGCTTACCGAACTCGGACGTAGACAAACGCAGAGATCACGAACACAGACCGCCCTCTCGCCGCACCTCAAATTCGAGTGTAAGATGTGTTTTATAACGACAATTATGTTTGTTGTAATTTAATGATCATGCAGAGTCGACTCCCAAGCCCTCATCCATGTTATCGCATTAATACTATAAATTAACGAAACGCAAGAAGTAAAAATGATTGGTTCTTCATTCCTGTCAAACAACACAACATGAAAATGTAATATTTTTGTTCAACTGTGTTAAGCCAATTAGACCGTCCGCATTTTTCGCCCCGTGGTTAGTGCCCGCTGAAGTGGGGCTTAAGTTGAACCACCACCTTCTAAAGCCATTGATTTGAATACTCTAGGAGGTCATCTGCCCCTCCCCCGCCCCGACTTGCCCGGACTTGGCAACACCACCCCCCTCTCCCCGACAGGTGAGTCTCCATGCTCCATTTACATCACAACAGCCAGCTTCTGGCACACATCAACATTTAAATCTTTTAACAAACTGAAACCCCAGTAAAATGGCCTTAGCACCAGCCCTTTTTTTTACTACTAGGAGTGTAACGGTACACAAAAGTCACGGTTCGGTACGGTACGGTACGGTTAACAGTTAAGGGGAACATAAAAAAAACTGCTTGTTTCTCAACCCGTAGATAAGCAGCAATGAAAACCCCAATAAATTTGTTTCTGGCATTTGCATTTCTGAATTCCCAGACAGGGGTTGTTGAAATAGTGTAGTGAGCTGGGTTTGCACACCTTCCACAGCAACGGTGATAATAACACCTGGATGGTGCCTTTTCAAATGCGTTTGCATGTTAAAGTGCTGTACATAGACACAGAGGGCCCTCTCCATAGCCGGAAAGCCTGTCGGAGACCCTCTCCGTAGCTTACGTGAGAATCCAATATTTGTAACTGTCCGCCGACGCCATGGACCTATTGGTTGACGCAACGGAGACGGCAAGGGCTGTGATTGGTCCTCAAAAAAATAATAATTTCCTGAATCACTTCTTCGGTTTGACTGTGCACCTTAAATACTTTGTACATTGTTTACTTCGCACCAGGACCAATAAAACACCAAATAAGATTGGAAAAGCTTTGGAAGTTTATGTACACCACTGCATACATGGTTTGTGGTCAACATATAAGATCGATCGGGCGGAGTTGGAGTAGTAGACTGGCTACACGGTCCGGGTGGAACTCCGACTTCAAGTTTTAAATTCCGCGTCGCAAAACAAGCCTTTACATTCGCATTATTAACGCTATGTACACCACAATTACGAACCGCGGTACACCTCTGTAACCACACCGAAGTGCCTGTACCGTGACGGTTCGGTACAAATACAATGTACCGTTACACCCCTATTTACTACATGTTTTATTATTATTGAAAATATTATTGTTAAGCTCTACCATCTGTTTCTAAGAAAGGATACAAACTGGGCATGAATAGAGATGAAAATGCTTGACCTTCATCCAAATGATACTTTTATAATATAATTCTAAATTGGCGGATGGTTAATATTATCCTCCTATTATCTCGTTTTTTTGCATCATCCAGAAAAATCCAAACTGCCGGTATTCTCCATTTCACGAGCGACGGCATATCTTTCATTTTTGGCCGTTAGTCTACAGCTGGTGCGCCTCTTACTATTTTAATGACACTCATCGTGATTAAATGACCCAGCTCTTCATCCAGCCCCGCAGACGCTAAACCCAAACAGAAGGCAGTGAAGTTCTGAGTGCGTTCAAGTCCTACTTGATTCACTGAACACTATAAAAGGGCCAACGGTGTAGCACTCGAGCCCCTCACGCCACGTAGCGCGCGCGCGCACGCGGGCGGGGGGGGGGGGGCAGCAGAAGCCATCGCAGTGTAGCACTAGCAGTAGTTGTGGGGGCAACGGCTTGTACCCAATGCTAACGCTAGCATCTGCTCCCGTTCGTCAGTTGGCGGAGCCGCGTTTGTGTCGCGGACGGGGAAGACCAGCGACCTGACGAAGATAAAGGGCTGGAGGGACAAGTTCATCAAGCGCAGCAAAGAGTCCTCCGCTCAGCAAGATGGTAGGTTCCTTCTTTAACCAGGTTCCTCTTGTTCTCAAACGAGTGTAGCTTCGACTGTTCCACATTGCTAATAAATGAGCTGCTGGGGCTCACCGGGTAGAGCGCTTAACGACGTAGGCAAGGTCCTGAACGCTGCGACCCCGATTTGATCCTGCCCGTGGTCATTTGGTGCACGTCCCCCCCATCACCTCATCTTCCCCCCCATCACCTCATCTTCCCCCATCACCCATCCCTTCCTCTCTACTCCACTCTATAATAAAGATACTAAATTTGTCAGCCAGAATGAAGCGTACAGCTATTTAACATACTCCCCTCGCTACACCTCTTCCCCTTAAATCCCGTTTCCCCCCCCCCTCCAACAGGCTCTCAGAAGGACCTGTCGGCCTTCTGCAGCAACATGCTGGACGAGTACCTGGAGAGCGAGGCGCAGCAGATCAGCGAGCGGGCCGCCGCCTTCTCCGCCAGCACCGAGGCCCCGGTGGCGTACCAGCTCCCCGAGAAGAGCTCCAGCTACGTGAAGACGCTGGACAGCGTGCTGAAGCACCGCAGCCCGGCGGCAGTGGCGGCGGCGGCGGTAGCGACGCCCAAAGCTCCCATGCGGGCCAACCGACCCTGTCCCCTCTCCATGAAGCCCCTCCTCTACTCGGTGCTCACCTCGCCGGCTCCTCCTCTCAAGATGGACCGACCGGCGGCCCCCAAGGCCAAGTCGCCCAGGCCCAAGCCGGCGACGCCCAAAGCGGGTCCGGACGCGGCCAAGAGCCTTGTGGCTCAGGCCGGAGTCAAGGCCTTACCCATCTCCCTGTGGTTCCCGGCGGATAAAACCTCACCGGCTCCCGCCTCTCACGGGTAAGGGCTCTCTCAAGCCAAAATTGTACCACCTCATCGTTCGACGTGATTGTCTGTTGACAGGCGGGTTTTAAAAAACATTCTTGCTCATGTTGCCAAAGACGAAATAACATAAACCCGATAACACTTGTTTTTACTTTATATTTGTATTGCATTGAATTTAGCTAGTAAACTGAGTGTTTAAAGTGTATCATAGACTAGCTAGCATGTGTTAATACACTCAAATCGCTAAATGCGATTAAACAACTAAATTCAAGACAAATATAAAGTTAGCAACACTAATAAATTTCATTTTTAAAATAAGTGTTATCTGTTTAATGTTATTTTGTCTTGTGACGCTCAATGAATGAGCGCGAATGTTCATGAACCTTCCGACGTCATCGTTCGATGCGATCGTCCGTTGCCAGGCAATGTTCGAAGCGATCGTCCGTTGCCAGGCAGGTTTTGAATTTTCGAACATGGTTTACGTAGGCGGTAAAAATTTTCACCCCCGGTACAATTTTGGTGTGACAGCTCGTTTCCGTATGCCTTTATTATTATTATTTTTGCTTCTTTTCTTATTTTCTCCTCCTGTGTACGTGTTGTATTTTTGTGTCGCCACGACAACGCCACAACACGAGACGCGATCCCACGGAGGTCTCGAGACCCCGTGTCGTCGGGGCACCCAACAAAAACAAAACCCGAACCATTAAAAAGGAGAGGGGGGCGACCCGGCCACTCGCAGTACATCCTACAGCGTCGGCCTCCCTGTGCACGACGTCTCATTATCCGCTCGGATCGAGGAGCTCCGGTTAACAATGTAGGTCGCGCTCCTTTGTCCCCCCCCCCCCCCCTAGATCCCAGGCGACCAGCAGCATTAGAGCGGTGCCGGCCTTCAAGATGAGTCCGGGCTGGGGCCTGCTGCAAGCCCACCTTCAGGGCAAGGGCCTGTCCAAGTTGCAGCTTCGCATGCTGGGCATGGAGGAGACGCTGGAGCACCAGGGCGTGGTTCGCACCAGCCTCACCCACGAGAGGCTGGACTTCGCCCTGTCGGCGCTGCTGACCGCCACGGTAATGATGCGCTGCGCTTGCGTTGAGTTTGGAAGAGGGGCTTTTGGGCGGGACGCTTGCATCTGTGTCCCGGTTGTTTAATGCGATTTTTGATTTAGATTTTACTTGAATTCTTGAGAACAATACCGATACCGTCCACCATTCTACCAAGTAATATCATCAGAATTGTACTGACAACCCATAAAATCAAGCTTTCAGAATGAATGAGTATTAGGTCAAATGTGTGTTTTAATTGGGTGTTCTGACACATGTCAACACATGTATTTAGCTATAGCAATGAACAGATTCAACAACCAAGAAAACTTGGTTTCATATATATCTACACACTATAACAGGGAACAAACATTAATCTCTTACGCTGCATGTCACAGAGCACATTTCAGTATTAAGTTGTTCCGAAGTTCTTAACCCCACTTATACGCCACTTCAGTTAAAACTAAATGTAAATCATGATTATGCATCCAATTAACCAGCCACAAAAATGTACAGGACCAACCACAACCACTCTAAGCCACTCTTCCCTCCCTCCCTCCCTCCCTCCCTCCCTCCCTCCCTCCCTCCAGATGAAACACAAGCAGCCGTCGGCCGCGGCCCAGTACACCTCGGCCTCGGGCCCTGCCTGCGGCCAGGTGTACTGCCGGCTTGGTTGCGTGTGCTCCAGCCTGGCCCGTGTCAACCGGGGCCCGCTCCACTGTCGCCGGCCCGACTGCATGCTGGGCTGTGACTGTTTCAAACGCAAGATCGTCAAGCAGCTCCTGGGAAGCGAGGACGAGAAGCCACCGGAGAGCCAGTCGAACCCTCTATACGGTAAGCTCCTTCGATCGCCAACGTGTGGCGTGTTTTCAGTCCAACCCTCTATACGGTAAGCTCCTTCGATCGCCAACGTGTGGCGTGTTTTCAGTCCAACCCTCTATACGGTAAGATCCTTCGATCGCCAACGTGTGGCGTGTTTTCAGTCCAACCCTCTATACGGTAAGATCCTTCGATCGCCAACGTGTGGCGTGTTTTCAGTCCAACCCTCTATACGGTAAGATCCTTCGATCGCCAATGTTTGGCGATCGAAGGAAAAAAATGTCAGAAATCGCTCAGCCCTACTGCGTAGCGTTATCTGAAACGTAGTCGCTTTTACGATCAGGGCCAGTTAACCTAAACCAGTAGTAGTTGTAACACTGTAGAAGGAGGAATTTCTCTTTTATAGCCACAGATTGTGTTTGCTTCCCTCTTTCGGAGTGTAATTAAATAGTGGAAATGCATACTTTTGGAAGAAGTGGCGGTGGGACGAACGCAACTCACCTTCTTCCTCCTTGTGCTTCTGCTGTTGCAGCGGTGAAGAGCCTTCAGCACGAGGTGCAGCCGAGCCCCGGGTCCCACTGGGACCGCATCTGGCACAAGGAGCTGGCCCCGCCCGACCCGGAGCCCCTGTACGCTCCCAAGAGCCTGGACAGCATGTGCTACACCTCCAGGCGCCCCGTTTACCAACACGTCCAACCGGTAAGAGCACGACCCCAGGGAGACAGGGGGCCACTCGACGCCGCTCAAGTCCCTGTTGACTCTGTCCTGCCCCCCACCCTTTTGGATTTTAGTCTGTTTTATGCTAGCTATGGGTGGCTAGCTATACTAGCTAAGGGCGGCTAGCAATGCTAGCTAAGGCCCAAGGGGCTGTTAATCTATTTAAATGGTCCCAATTTGTCTAGATGTTAAATTGAATCTAATCTGGATATTTATGAAATGAGGGTACTCGTCCATCATAAGAAATATATAGTAGAATAAATTGAGTTTTCAATATGTTTTATTTATATTGGGGGATGAACGGGATGTGTATTCGTAATGAACGGACAGTGTCCCCGGGGCACAAATCAGTACACACTGCGGACCGATCAAAACACCCTTTATGGTAGCTTACCTACTAATTTACTAGTTTACTTACTAGTTATCTACTAGGGGTGTGCACGGGTACACAACGTGTACACTTGTAACCGGTTAGTAAATAAAAAAACACTGCGCCATTGTTTCAATGGGAATCGCGACGGTCCATACTTTCAACATAGTTTACATATTTATAATTCGAAATTCGTCCCAGCCTTTATACCACGGATACTCTAGGGTCCATAGCATATAACCGCTTTTTCTGATTACAGTTTAATGTAACAGTAGGCTGACAACATCCTAATTAACACTGCAACTGCAAATTAACCGTACGGAGATAACCATGGCAACCGGTCAAACAAATGTTCTTTTTTGCGATCGTTCTGCTCGCGCATTCGCCGTGTTGACAAACAAATAATCCCCCTATAGCGCGACTGCGGTTCGCTTTAAAAAAAGAAAATACTTTTTTCATTAATAAAAAAAACGGTTAACCGTGTACGCGAAAAAAACAGGGGTTGTGTAGCCATTCACAATGTTTTGTAACCGTTCACACCCCTATTATCTACTAGTAAGTAAGTTAGTAAGTAAATAGATGATTTAATCAAAAAAGGGATTGACCTGCAGTACACTATTCCTTCCCACACACTTCTTTTTTTTTTCCACAACCTAACAAAAGAACACACACATTTACATGTTAGAAAGGTTTTCTCTTGCACTAACAACAGACGGTTGGGCGACTAGAGCTACAGATGGCTACCTCACTGTAACGGCTGTTTATGGCCGACTGGGAGATCGAAGGCCAAATCAACTCTTTGATTTCATGTTGATAAGACTCGTCTAAAGAATAGTTTAACCATTTCACCACTATTATTTGTTTATAAATCAATGTATAACTGTTCTCCCCCCCCCCCCCCCCCACACACCATTTTAGATACAGGAAAAGGACAAGGACCCGGTGTATAAGTACCTGGAGAGCTTGATGACCTGCGCTCGTGTCCGGGAGTTCAGACCCTCCATGAAAAACCCCTCCAAAGACACCGATTCTGCCAAGGCCCCGGTGGCCCTGAAGGGCACGGCCCCAGCCCCGGTGCTTCTTCCACAGCCCAAGAAGGCCTACGTCCCGGCTAGAAAGTTCCCAAACATCATATTGACTTTTAAAAACACAGGTAAGGTCCAAAATGCACCGGATCAAACTAGCTCATAATGTGGATTAACAGCAGAAGGTTTTTATTGGCCTCGTTATTTTTTTTTCTGTGCAGCTTTATCCCAGTGTGTGTCCATATATACATATTCTTATTCTCCAACTGAAAACACAACCACGACGCAGATATTCTATTTTTTACTTTTTAATCGAACGCTTCACTTTACCGTCAGATATTCTGCAGTTTATGCTAGAGCTGAGCGATTTTTTTTTTTTCTTTTAAAAATTCCTTATGTTCTGTATTATTTACTAAACCAGCATTAAATCATTCGATAGTATGACCAAAGCAGCATTGGATTATTTGCAATGCAATGTTTATTTTTTCGCAGCCTTCGCGTTTGGCAAATCGCCTTCTATTGCACATCTCGATGTCGGTTAGAATTAAACCAATCGTTCAGCCCTACTTCATACCATTGAGGTCCTAGTCGGAGGTCACAGTGTGTCACCGAGAAGAGTTCCCGGCTGGTCATGACCCCTCACCCGTCCCCTTCCTGCTCCGTCCCTTCCAGGGAAGAACTGCGCCGTAGACAACGACCCCCTGGACGCCCAGCAGATAGAGATCCTGTCCGAGTGCCACTGGGACGACGACCGCAAGCTCATCCTGGGGGCTCTGTGTCAACGCATGAAGCGCGGCAACCTGGCCATCCCCTTCTGTGCCGGGCCGTACCACGTCTCCCTCATCGCCAAGATCCTCAGGCCCATGGCCAACGGCTCCACCATCAGCTACAAGGTAGACATCCACCCGTTCAACTGAACCACGCGAGTTGATTTTGTGATGGCTCGTTGTGATAAAGCTAATCAACATCACATCTGGTGGGGAAGCAGAGGGCCCGTTTTGTTCAGAAAACATATTATTCAAAATGATCTCATCTGTTGTTTGTCGACTAATACAAAATGCATAATGCGGACCGTCGATTGGTAAATGAGAGGTTTCAGAATTGGTCGGTGCCAAATTGTTTTTGGCAAAACATGTGGCACTTTGTCCCTTATTTAAATAAAATAACCAAACCCTTTCCCTTCCCCAGATGCGCATCTGTAGGCTGAAGGCTGCCAGTGAGGATGAGGAAGATGCGGACGACACCTCGGACGAGGAAGAGGTCGACGAGAACGACTCTGATGACGGGGAAATTCACAGCAGCGGCAAGGAGCAGGAGGAGGAGGAAGAAGAAGAGGAGGAGGAGGTGAAGAAGCAGGCGTCGAGAGAGGAGGCCCTGATGGAGGATCCCTGCTCCCCAGAGACGGAGCAGATGGGTGTGACTCCCTTCCTGAGCCGCGTGTTGCCCGCCGGGATTCTCCAGGCCAGGAGGAAGCCAGCGGGGAGCAACACTGTGGGGCTAGTCCAGGTCAGGCACCGACGGGGCTTGGATGGGGGGGGGGGGGGGGGGGGGGGGGGGGGCGGCATCAGTAGGATGTTTCATTTAGAGCATGCAGACCACACCAAAGCCGTCGGGCATTCTGCACTATAGACGCACACGATTTTTGTTATTTTCTGATGGCAGGCATGATGATATAAGGACATGTTTTGTTGTAGACAGTTTTTTGCCGGCACGTTGCATGCTTCTCCCTGTGTCGTTTATCATAAGTAGAATATAACCTAACATCTTAATGAGTAGCAGTGCCTCTGAACCCTGTGTGGCCACGGTGTTCCATTTCAACCGTTAAACCGAACCACTCGTCGTTCCGTACAGGTGAACGGCAAATCCTACCCTCAGGCGTGTCTGATGCTGGGCCATGTGGGGTCGCTGCATCCGGCCAATCGCCTCGCGGCATACGTCACGGGCCGCCTCTCCGGCGCAAACCAGCCCCAGAAGAACCCGGTCCCCCCAGCCCAGAAGACCCCCATTCCCAGAATTCCCCCTCGCCCTGCTCCAGTTGTGAAGGAGGAGCCGAAGACCAAAGCCAAAGCAGGTAGGCTCCTGGGTCCCTTGTCTCTATTGCCCCTTGTGCTGTGGCACTGCCAAGGGGTCTTAGCACTTAATGTACGCACTTATTGTATGTTGTATTTAGTTATAGTACTTTATGTAGCGTCATATCATAGCTATCTATGTTGAATACGGTGAATGGGTTAACCTAGCGATTGTTAATGCTTTTCACTTGGTTCTGTGAACATCCTTATTGTACCGACAGCGATATATTGTTTCACTTCCTTATGACAAATGTATTTATTGTAAGTCGCTTTGGATAAAAGTGTCTGCTAAATGCCCTAAATGTAAATGTAAATGCCTTGGAAAGAGCTAGGAGGCAGACTCGGCTAATTGATAATTTCACACACATATTTATTTACAGCGCTCACACAGAATAAATGTTAGACTGGGTACCATTTTCAGAAATGGCAAAACACATCACATGTACACAACTGAAGAGCGTACTACGTGGACCGAGGCTCGTGGTGACATCATCGCTGCCTAGCCCCTTCATGGCCGCCGACGGCTTGAGGGAGTTTGTTTACTCCCTACATACGACCTACATATGACCCAAACCATTGGTCTTACTCCAGGGGAGTTCACCAACTTGAACTAGCAACATGGAAATCGTGGCCATTATGTTAGCGGTGGGTACACAAGTTCCCATACGACGATATCATCAAAATAGGAGCTATATTTGTCACGAAGCAAACGTGTAGTTATCGCATAATAAACACATTATGCAACGCGCAACGGTTGTAGCTCACCCCTCCAATTGCGATCCACTTGGATTATTCCCGGTGGCTTCACCCGCTCTACAGACCGATGAACCGTTGGGATATTTTGCATCCGTTGTCCACGTGGCCGATGTTAACAGGCCCGACGCACCGAAATAAACTATAAACACAAGAACTAAAACAATTGTACACACATCTTTGTACAAGTCGAAAGACAAAAATGACCTATTACACATAAAACATATGCTTAAAGTATAACAACAAATGGAAAACCAAATTAACCAGCCAAAATAAAATGAAAGATGGAAGCAGCACGGGGCAGGGATGGAACACGTACGACCGTCGCCGGGTAAACCGGAGTAGCAGAGTAGTGTGTGTGTTAACGTGAGCGCAGTATTGAAGCCGTCGTGGTTGTCCCCATCTCTCCGGTTGCCTTAGTTACGGAGAGCGATGTGCCCGCGGCCCACCCCGCGCCCCGTCCCGTCACCACCTTCAGGACCCGCGGGCTGGGCTCCACGGCGCCGCCCTGCAGCACCTCCTTCTCCTCGCCCGTGTCCATCACCGTGTCGCGCTCCCTGAAGGAGCCCAGCTTCCTGGCCGAGAGGGGCACCTACTCCTTCCGGATCTGCCCGCCCACCGCCAACCAGGGCCCCGCGGCGGCGGCGGCGGCCGGCGGCCCCGCCCGCCACCCGGCCGGGGTCTCCCTGCCCGGGGGGTTCACCCTCATCCAGCTGCCCAAACACGGGGCCAACGGGGCCCTGGCGCTCCCGGTGGACCCGGAACGGTTCCCGTCCGCCGCGGACCGCGGGGAAGCCCCGGTGAAGATCGAGGTCTGCCCCGATGCCGTCGCCCCCGGTAACGACGCAGACGTCGAGGCCCGCGCCGCCGCAGAAGACCAATCGGGCGCAAGCGTGCTCGAGGCTGGCTCCTCCATCCCCAAGCTCGAGTGCGACGAGAAGATGCAGTCGGGCGACAGCGACGACTCTCTGAGGCACGAACCGAAGACGGAGGACAGAGCGGCAGAGGACGAAGAGTCGGGGCAAGGGTCCTCGGACTCGGACCGCGAGGAGGTCGGAGATTTGAAGGTAAGAAAGTCGTAGTCCTGATTTTCTTTGTCTAAATAGTTTTGCCTCTCTAGGGCCGTGATCTCATAGAGATAACAGATGAAATTGAGGTAAGGACTTCACCATCTTTTTTTTCAAATTGTAGATTCTTCCTGAAACCCAGTAGACGTATAGCTGGTTAACTAAGTGTGTACTTGGTTGACACCACATTTACATTACAAATGTTCTGATTTTCTACAGTACGACTGTATTCAAACTGCACACTGTTTTCCAACTGCATACGCCAGTATAACTGGTTCACAGTGAAACAAGCATCAAGTGATGATTCCCCTAATTAAGGGGTGAAAGAATTGCTGGTGTTGCATAAATCATAAGCAATTGTTGAATCATTGTTTGCCTCAGAAGACCAATGTTTGAAGATGTCTAAACCTGGAGCTCTGTGCTCACTCCTCCAGGAGGAAGGTGGCTTGGTGGACGTGGAGACGGTGGAAGATGTGCCGGTGGACGTGGAGACGGTGGAAGACATGACGCAGACCATCGATGAGCTGAGGAAGTCCGTCGGTGCCTCGTCCCGTAGTTTATGGTAGGGATGTGCGATTAATCACATTCTGATTGCGATTTCGATTATTGGGTCAACAGCTGGATACATATTTGTATCCAGTATTATCTATATTATTTTCGATCTTAACTTTTCCTACCTTTTCAAGCAATTTGTGTTGTTTATTTTTCAAAGTTCTCTGTTACAGAGCTTTTCTTCTTTTAGAAATGCTGAATTAATGCGCCATGTTCTCAACCACAAAAATAACCATTTCAATGATGGTGTTTTCTATTTTTTTCTAGTGAGACTGGGTGTGTTTGTGTGAGCTGTAGTGCCTGGGACATGGAAAGCAGGGCAATGGCAAAACTAACAATTAACCAAGTCTTACTGTGTTTCCTTCTCCTTCTAGGGATTCTAGCGAGGAATCGGGATCCTCAATGGAGTCAAAATCAATGGTAAGGGCACTTTTCCATCCATGGTTGTTGGTCTTATGTAGTTCACTCCCTTCATTTTAAAGCCCCAAATATCTTGTGTTGTCTTTTTATGGCTCTTTCATAACACCAAAAGGTAAATAGTCGACTGGGATTCACCATTTCAAGTAATGAACAAGTGTCCTTGTCATTGCATTGTCCCATAAACATGGGACCATGACACATCGTAATGTGTCTTAGCGCCTGCTTTTATCCCTACTGCTCGGCTGGACTCCAGCACAGCTGGCATTGCTGTCCTTGAGTTGGTAGTGGCTTCTTGTATTTCCTTTTCAAGTCTTTGTTATTGGACTGGTTTGGTTTATCCCCGCCTCCAAAGGCGGCCTTCATACCCTGATCTTACAGTGACTGGAAAGCCTTAACTGCCGTAATTCTAGCCGTCCGCCCGTGATCCGATCAGCCCACGAGCCCTCTGAGCGCGGTGGGAGCAGGCTATCGTATCACTCGCCTTCCACCGGTTGCCTTGACTGATTATCATTTACAAGCGGCCCTCGGGCATCTCGTTCGTAGTCCCCGGAGCTCGCACGGTGTGTCTCGTCTAATCATGTCACCGCCGCCCACTCCCCGCCACAGCCCACCCAGCCCCCGGCTTTCGCGGTGGAGGAAGAGGAGGAAGAGGAGGAGATGGAGGAGGAGCCTACAGACCTGGCGACGGGCCACAGGAGGAGGCAGCACAAGGTGCTGGAGAGGCTGCGGCGCATGGAGCAGCGCGACCTCTTCATCAAGTTGCAGACCCTCCTCCGCACCGACCCCAAAGCGCCCAAGCTCCGCCTCCTTTCGCAGGTACGTCACTAAACGCAGGAAATGGTGGAATCACGTGATTCTTATCTTCTGTGATTCATATTTATAATGGAAATATTTTTATATACTTTTTTCTTTCTTTAGTCCTAGGTTTTCCTTTGTGTGTTTTAAATTATTTATCAGTTGATATTATTTTCTCAAACAGAACGACATGATCTCTTGCACCTTTCACTCTGCTATCATCATGTCATAATTAGCACACAGTAGACTCGATAATTTCCTCAAATGAGCACTCCTATGTACTAACCAAGAATAAATATGAAATCGGCAATCGCTTTAATAAAGTTAATTTATAAAAAAAATATTTACTGTACCGGGGCAAATATGTAGTTGGTTTTGTGTTCCACTCTTAATGGGAAATGTGTTTTGTTCAAACTCCCAATGTTGGCCTATATTCATGCTTTGATGAGCAAGATGCCTCTGAATTCACTGGAAGTCTCTTCAGATTACTGTTGACTGTTTACTGACCTACTGTACTTGAGTGGTTATGGCTGCACTGACTTTGTTTCGCAATGCTAGATAATATGCTGAGAATGCGCTACTTTGTGTATTTCAGGCTCAAACTGAGATCAAAACCCTTGTGGAGACCTCCAAGGCTCTGGAAAAGCAAAAGAAGAAGCTGTGCGAGATGCAAAAGCTCTACGTCAGGAGGATTTCCTGTTTGGCTGGTATGAACGTTTATTCTTGCATCCGTGTGGCTTCCCGTGTTCGTTTCCACGAATAACCAGCAGCATAATGAAGTGGATCAAATGTTCCTTAATTACAAGAGAGGATTTGTTATTCAAGAAAAACCAACCAATGAAAACACTAACGAAACACGATGTCTCCCCTCAACAGGAAAGCCCGAAGACCTCATCAGACACAAGCTCAAAGAGGTCTACGAACGCAAGCAGCTGCTCAACGGTCAAAAGAAGGGCCCCTTCCCTCTTAACAAATCGCCCCAGCTTGGTGGGCGAGGCCACGCCCCGCCCCCTATGAGGCCTCAAGCCCCCGGCATGGCCCCGCCTCCAGGCCCCTCCCACACACCTCCCTGGCCCCCACGCCCAAGGGGCCCGGTAGCCATCGCCCCGTTCCCGTCCGCGACGCTCCCGGCCAGAGGCAGCCCTCCTCGCTGGCAACCTAAGGACCTGACTCAAGGGCCCAGGGACCAGGTCACCGGCCCCCACGCCCGTGAGAAGAAGCCCAAAGAGAAGGCCCCCCCGAAGGGTGCACTCGTGGCGATGGCGCCGGAGCCCTCCGACGGCCCGGAAATGACTCTTCCGCTGATCCGCACCAAGACGGGCCGGATCATTCTGCCGTCCTCTCTGAAACCACGTGAGTTTTTCGTCCCACCGTACAGTTTTATCGTAACCTAAGGCTTAGTTATGGTTCCACGTTGACTCGACGCGAGGGGGTTTACGGACCCGTTGCATCCCTGCGGACTCTCCTTGCGTCCACCTCAAGAGCCTGACGTGCGCTTTCCAAAACTGTTAACCTTGCGTCGAGGCGACGCAGCAGCGAGGGCTGTGATTGGTCCGCTCACTAAGACCCGACGCCCGAACCGAAACGGGTTCACGACTGCGTCGAAGCGTCTGCGTGGTCACTGCGTTGAGTCGACGTGTAACCGTAACCGAGCCATTATTAGCTGCAATTTTAAATACGCATTTTACTGACTCGTTGTCTGCCTTCTCTCCTGACAGTGGGGCAGGGATTTTACACAATCACAATCATGGAACCCGACAAGGAGAAAGCGGGTAGTAGCGTCGAGCCGGGGGAGGTGGTCCTACCGACCCCCTCGGACCCGAACGCGTCCACAGACCAAGCCTCCAAGCAGGACGGCGAGACCGGAGAGGAAGAGCCCGACTCGTCGTCCCCCACGGGGGACGAGGCCACCACGCCGCCGAAGCCCGTGTCGCTGGGGTCCAGGAAGTCCATGTCCCCGCTGGTGGAGATCGCCCGGCTCAACAAGTCCATCAGCACCTCGTCGGCCAGCCAGTCGCTGCTGCTGCGGAACGACGGCGGCGGCGGCGGCGCCCGCGAGAGCAACGGCACGTCCCGCCTGAGCTTCAGCCCCTGCAGCCTGGTGTACGTCCCGCTGGTGCAGGACCCCGCCAAGGACGGGAGCCCGGGAGCCGGGGAGGCCGGTCCGTCGGTACCGCGCCGTGGCCGGGGGAGACCTCGGAAGCATCCCCTGGTCCCAGCGGCCAATCAGACCGCGGACGACGCGGCCTTGGCCGAGTCCATGGAAGCAGGAGAAGGAGGAAGCCCGGACAAAACGGAGGAAGAGGGGGACAGCCCGGTTCTCGTCAAAAGGGGCAGAGGGCGGCCTCCGAAAAAACGCCCCCTCGAGGAAAATGACCGGTACGGAGGCAGTCCCCCCGTGAAGGCAAGGGAGGCTGCGCCGAAGAGCCAGGGCCGGGGCAGGCCCCCAAGGGAGGTGTGGCGGAGTCCCGACAAGGCCAGGTCCACTGGGACGGTCTGTAGCCCAGACATGGACCAGGAGGGGGGGACGGGCAGCGGCAAACGGCCCCTTACCCGCGGGGCTCTCGGGAAGGACTTCCCCAGTGCCAAGCGGAGGTCTTGGATAGACGTGGAGAAGGAACTTGGACTGGATTAGCCTGGTTTCTATGGCGGTGGTGTTGTTGTTTTGGTACGGTCTCTATGCAAGCGGACGGACACGGGACGATACTCGCGAGGGGGTGCTTCCTGTGCCACTGAAACCCGACCCCCTTTTCTGGACCCTCGTTGCTCTCATTACCCAGCATGCAGCTCAATTGTTCAACCGAGTTTTTACGTCGACTCAAATCACAGGGAACCGTGAAGACATGAACGAAAACACTTCCAAGAGGTGCCTGTAGGTGATGGTACCGTTTTCATGTTGGGTCTCAAACATCCAACGCTTTTTGTCCCATTTGACATTTGAAGCTTTGCGTTCAGACACTGGATTCAGTAACGTGTTTGGTAAAGTAATGTGTTACGGAAACGTATAGTCCCATATTGGGGTGCAAACACTGGTATATCCCAATCTATCAAAGGTGAATCTCTACAGCTGTTGTGTATCTTTCCTCAGTCCTTAATGAGGATGATATTATGATATGATATTTTGGTCGTCGTCATGTTTTTCATTGCATTGTCTTGGTCGAGGGAACATAATGAGTTATCTGAATTACAGTAAGGAGATTTAAGGTCAAGAACTGTCTTGAAAACGTCTTGGACGGTACTTGCACACCACTAAACGGTCACATACAAGCAGACTTTGGGTTGCCATTTATTATTTTTAACAGCATCTTGTAATTTTGTAAGGCTTCTGTTTTGGGGCGGGGGGGGGGTGCATTATTCCTCCATATGTTATTTTATTTACCAATCATGAATTAAGTTAGCAGCACTTTATTTGATTAGTTTAAGCAATCCGTAATCTCTAACAGCTAGGCAGTGTACTGTTTTGTCTCCAACCCCTTAGCCTCTCTTCCCCATGTTATTAAGAGTTTTAGGACGTTATAGCTTCAGATAGATGTGTAATGCTTTATTATTAATAATGAAATATCTTTCTGCTGTAACCTAATGTTTGGCAATGCATCCAAATGAACTGTTCTCAACGTGTGTGTGAATGACCAATTATTTGTACAAAGAAACATTTTTTTTCTTTTTCTCTCCGTTTGTGTGTAATTATTTTTCATGAACTCCGAAGTTGGTGACAAGATTATGTGGCCTTGGAAATAAATAAAATGAATGTTTATTTTGAATTACTGCTTAACAATGTGGTCTGCGTCAAAGCGTTTGTTTCAGCGATCGCGGCAGATGTTGATTGGGTTTGAAAACAAGATTTGTGTAAAGCAGTTGCTCAAAGTTAAAGTCGGGGTCGCCAACATCTTGAGTTAGAAACGGTCAGGGGCCAAACATGTTGGGAATAAATGACTGCTATATGTAGCCTACTTAACATGGTCGTACATTTCCAGCCAAAATGCAAAGACCGTTTGCAAGTAGAAGTTTTCTCAAGCTGTCCTCGGGGTGGTTATGTAATTTAACGCAGGAATACACTTACAAATGATTCCATTCTATCAGTGTAACGATCGATTTCACATTTGGACGTAAGGTATGTACATTTGTAGCGTATACATTGTCCCCATGCTTCGCCAAGTAGGCTATGACTGGCGCGGAAACAGACCACGTCATAAATACGTCACAGCGTCAGAGTCACAACAAAGCCACAATAGTATCTAATATCTAAACAAACTCCACATAATATATCATCTGCCTGTGTTGGTGAATGCCAGAGGAAAGGATTGTCTGGTATAGGTATGGATGTGTGACTGAGTTGGTCATGTCCACTATATCAGAAACTGGGGAACTAGGAGGGACAGGTGATACATTTTGTCACTCCCATAGCAAATAGCTAAGACCATTTTATCAATCCCATTGATAAAATAACCAATACAAAGTTAAGTTTACGCTTAGCCAACACCTTCAAATATAAGCTTTTGGATTACTTGATCCCATCATGCAAGTTCCCATGCAGATATGCCGTTTGCTCTATTAACTATAATATAACCATAGCTCTATTCATTTGCAGGATTTTGAATGCTACGATAATTATACAGAAAGGCCTCGAACAATAGCATCGTTTTACTTTTGTAATCACTGGTCGGGTAGAAGACGGTCTACGGAAAACAACCTTGCTTTGACATTCAATTTTCATTGCTGGTGTGGTGTACTACGGCTTCAGGGATCCCCTCAGCCTCCATTCGAGGCCAAGCCCAAAAGAGTGTTATTGTTTACAAACAGAAAATAGATCCGTTCGACCTTTTCCGGACACGTGCTGGCTTTGTTCGATTCGGGTTGACTCGGCCCGTCAGCCCGTCAGGGCGGCCGGGATTTGGATCTCCACGAGGGCGCCACCCGCCAGGAGGTGGGTCTTGAACTGGTGACGCGCTTCTTGAGCGCGACACACGCGCACGCACACACTTGTCATAGCCTGTCGTGAACTTTGAGTGATGCGTTTATAAACTTTCTATATTTTTTATTTTGCTCAGACAGACGGAAAACACACTATTATATACGCGATCATTTAGTCACCTTTATGTTCAATATTACACTTTTTTTGGGTTCATAATATGAACAGCTAATTTGGAGCAGATTTCTTTCCGAGTAGCCTATAGGCCTAGTTGACACATTTCAAAATGCTTCAGACATCTTTCCCAACACGATGTCCTTGATATTTGGAAAAAACGTTTTGAATATCAATATCAGTGATCTAACATTGGAAATATCGTCCAATGTCCAGACAAGTTTTCCTGTTTTGCAAGCGAATATTCTCAAACTAAGTTAACAGCGGTGTGCTTTCAAACTCTATCTAAACCTTCATTATCCTTTTGAATCAGGCCTATAGGCACACAAATAAATAGATAAAAAGCATTTATCAATTAAAATGCATTATATTTATTGACATATTTCATGTAGGCCTATTTATTATAATATTGCTTCAGATGTCATGTCATTCTACCGCTGTGGCAGTTTTAAACCCCAAGTGCCTCCCCAGTATGAGAATGAGGAGCGTGTCTGTGCGCACACACACACGCGTACGCACGCACACACACACACGCACGCACGCACACACGCACGCACACACACACGCACGCGCACACACACACACACACACACACACACACACACACACACACACACACACACACACACACACACACACACACACACACAAAGCCAACAACGCTCCCATGCTTCCAAAATGGATGCGGTTATTGTGATGTGATGTCACGATGTCCAAAACAACCTAACAGGGCAGTTTAATGTATTTACAACCTATAATAACGCATAACACGTTTAGTTGAACAGCAGGGATTCGACACGGTAATGATAAGCAGTAAAATAGCAATTTCGCCATCTTCGTTATCCATTATTCAGACGGATGTCATCTCGTCAAGGTCTAGCGTTACTCCACCAGGTGGAGAAAGGCAGCATGTGTAGTGGAGGTCTCCATTCAAGACGGCTCCCAATAACAACCACGTATGATATTGTAAAGAGCTGGAAAGCCAATACGTCTCTAATATAAAGTCTATATTTGAATATCGAATGAAAATATTGGCCCGAACGAGTTCCTTTCTCACTGAATAACTCCTAACTCCAGCAGCAGGAGTAGCAGCAGGCGTTCTCGATAACACCCTTTCAGGATGACGACTGTACTTTATCATCAGCGTTATCACGCGCACTAATGCAATCATTGATCATCAATTTATATCAATCACTCGTCACAAACCGTGCACCGCCTCCATTATTTAGATTTAGCATGTACACAAAATGGGATTGTCTTGCCTTATTTTTCTTTCTGTTAAGCCAACGTAAAATCAGATAAGACTTAAACCGTCCGGGGGACACCCTTTCAGATGATTTAAAAAGATAGGCGGCATGCATATTCATTATCTACAAGGGGAATCTTTGATATAAAATAGTCTGGAGGAGGTGAAAGAGTGGGCTCAGAGTTAAGTTCAGCGTTCAGCTCAGCAGAAGGTGAGGTGGTGAGTGAAGCGGTTCAGGACTGGATGGAAATGTGTCAGACTGCTCAGCCTTTCTCCCCCACTTAGTTTCAAGCCTCCACTCAGTTTCACACAAAATGCCGGGCGACGGCTCCACCATAAAGAAACGCATCCGGAAGCTGCTGCGTTCTCCGTCAGTCAGACTCAATAACCCCGGGAAGAAATGTCTGACCGCGAAGGTAAGCGGTGGTTTAAACCCATAGTTTAAGATGACACGTGTGAATAATTATGTTAATGCGTGTTTTTTCCTCCAGATATTGCCTATATAGGCCTAGTATTTATTATAAATTCTACTTTATTTATATATTTCAGTTATAATAGTGGTATTTTCCATGAGGTTTGATTTGATTAACTTTTAAGCAAGTTATATAGGCCACTTGGTTCCCGTTTTTGAGCATATTTCATGGTTGGTTTAGGAGGTAGAACGGTGTGTCTGTTCTGTTGCGATCGGAAGGTTTATACTTAGATCCTTGTCTCCTACTAGCTGCTCCTCCTAGATCTTCTCAATGCCCTAAAATGTCAATGTATTGATAGGCTATTAAACTAGTCTACGTGTAATAATGTATACCCCATTAATAACGGTTTGTCATTATTAGCCAAATCACCAGACTAATCAATTAAGTTCCACTACATTAATGTAATGCAAATCACAGAAGACAGTGTAAATATACATCATTGGAAGACAAAACTACCACATTACATTAACGTTGTTAGCAACATAGAAATGTATGTTTAAAGTAGGCCTACTCTCAAACTCGCCCTTGGGTCTCAGTTGTGGTCATTTCTAGTCACTACAATTGTCTTGCATCCCTTCCCTCCTCATATTGTCTGAGGAGCCTTTATCAATCATCAAACATCAAACTACAATGACGGTATCTCTCTGTGCGCCCCCTACAGGTGGCTCTGGAGAAGGTCCTGGGTATCACAGCGGCGGGACACAGCGGCCTGGCGTGCGATCCCCACTCTGGCCTGGTAGCCTACCCTGCAGGGTGAGTGTGTGCGTGTGATTGTGCGTGTGCGTGTGCATGTGTGTGTGTGTGTGTGTGTGTGTGTGTGTGTGTGTGTGTGTGTGTGTGTGTGTGTGTCAAGAATCCCCCATCCAACCTAAAAGTTCTATCCAAAACATTTAACTTTAATCTATTAAATTCTGTCTCTCTGATCTCTCTTGTTTTCAATCTCTCTCATTGCCTTGCTGGCTTTCTATGCGAATTGTTTTAATCCCCCTGTGTGTGTGTGTGTGTGTGTGTGTGTGTGTGTGTGTGTGTGTGTGTGTGTGTGTGTGTGTGTGTGTGTGTGTGTGTGTGTGTGTGTGCGTGCGTGTGCATGCGTGTGTGTATGTGTATGTGTGTGTGTGTGTGTGTATGTGCAAGGGTGTGTGTGTGTGTGTGTGTGTATGTGCAAGGGTGTGTGTGTGTGTGTGTGTGTGTGCGTGTGTGCGTGCGTGTGCGTGTGTGTGTGTGTGTGCGTGTGTGTGCATGCGTGTGCGTGTGTTGTGATAATTATACACTGGTAGTATCTGAATGGAGCTGGAGACACATCTGTGCCCGGCTGCTTGTCATCTGGAGCAGCGCACCAACCAACGCTCTTTTATTAGTGTGCTATTCCAAGAGGATTCCAAGCTTTGTGATTGGTCGATAATATAATACATCTTTGTGTTTCTCGCTGTGCACAAAAGGAACACGACACAGAGTAGAGTCGCCCAGGGGAGTTGAGTGAACAGGGATTCAGAAGGATCTGTGTATGCGGTGGCATATTACTATTTGATCTTTGCCGTGTGGATGTTAAGTTACGGCACACGTAGAGCCCACCAGAATCAAGAAAACAACAGGGGCTGTGGTCTCTGAAGACCGCCTTGTCTGTGTGTTGGAGTTATCCTCACAAAGCTTTATGAATTATAAGTTGATCATAAAAACAGACGAGGCTGATTATGTGTTTGCTTGCGTCAAGGGATATGCATGTTTGTGTTTGTGTTGTTAACTTTGTTAAATAGCCGTTTAAGCATGCATGTGGTGTGGTCTTGTGTGAGCATTCTTGTGAGGATTCCCGCTAAGATCTACAATAAGTGTGTGTGTGTGTGTGTGTGTGTGTGTGTGTGTGTGTGTGTGTGTGTGTGTGTGTGTGTGTGTGTGTGTACGTGTGTACGTGTGTACGTGTGTGTGTTTGTGTGTGTGTGTCTGTTAGTCCGGCACCTCCTGGTGCTGATAAAGTGCACTTCTGGCATTGGCGTAAAGAACTGGCAGTTCAATCAGTCTACCGATCCATCATCCAAGCTCTGTGTTTTTCCTACAGGATGGCCCAGTAGATAATACATTTAAATAGCTTAGTTTAGCTTAGTCAAAACTCTCCATCACCCCTTTTGTGAAAAGTTTACTAAATAATTCGAAAACAATGTATTGCAGTTGTATATGTTCTACACATTGTTTTACTTCTCTAAGGAGCTGCCTGTGTTTGGAAATGTAGGATAGTACAATCATGCTATGTTATGCTAATATATATATTTTTATTTATTTCCTTTGGTAGCTGCGTCGTAGTCTTGCTGAATCCCAAGAAGAACAGACAACAGCACCTCATAAACACGTCAAGGTGAGAGTGATACAGAAAGGGTTGGTTCCAGCCGAAAATACAAAATGGCTTCCATTGTTCCTCACCGGTCTCTTTCACCTTTCTCCTTTTTACAGGAAGTCGATCACGGCCCTCGCCTTCTCCCCTGATGGGAAGTACTTAGTCACTGGAGAGGTGAGTCTCTCCCCCTCTCTCGTTTTGGCCAACTGTCTTCTAAAAAAATAACTAGTCCCCCTGATTATCTTTGACAATCACGATTTAGTTTCTGCTATTTTCAAGTGATTCCATCCCTTCTAATCACATTCCAACACCGAATGCATCACACCACACTGTTGTTTGCGTGGGGGCAGTTGAGGTCGTGTTGTGTCCTTGTCAGGCGTGCTGTGGTTTTGTAGGGAACAGTCCAAGCCCACATCCCTTTGGGAGCCCTAACCTTGATTTAGTTCTGTGTTCTGCATCGTAACGGATAACGCTCAACGAGCTACACGCTACTTATACACTCTGTAATTAGTCTTGTTGATAGGGTTTGTTGAAACGGCCAAACAGTATACCCTCTAAAAATCTCAAATCAGCATAGATTATATGATATTGTATCTATATTCGATATGAATGACATTAATGTCATTGCAAATGCCCCAAATCATCCAAATCACATTTAAGTTATGGTAAGAGATGCAATATTTTTAATGTTGATTTTGGATTTCTCTCCTGATTCAGCAGTGCTGTTTTTTTTTTTTGCACCATCATTTTTGTGTCTCGACTCTAACAAGGGTTCTATTCCGTTCACGTTTCTCAACTCCCCCTCGCCCCCCTCTCTCACCCGCCTGCTAATCCTAGCCGGGCTAATCAGAGCCGATTAACGACTTCAGACTCTGTTAAGTGGATGAGCGTGCGTCGGTTGCTATAACGACAGAGGTCAAAGTTCCGCGCTGAGAATACAGAGTTGATAAAGTATTTCCCTGCTGCTTTAACAAGGAAAACACCTTGGATTGTAGTCGTGAAACAGAACACTGTGTGTGTGTGTGTGTGTGTGTGTGTGTGTGTGTGTGTGTGTGTGTGTGTGTGTGTGTGTGTGTGTGTGTGTGTGTGTGTGTGTGTGTGTGTGTGTGTGTGTGAGTCGTGTGATGTGATTACGTGTGCCAGCCTTGTTATGTAAATGTCACTTCTTTGATCAAAGCTGAGAGCGAAATCATTCGTCTTTATCTCGAAGGCAGTGAAGTGTCAGTTATCTTTTGATTAGTGGTAGAGAATTCATGTCTTTCTCGAGAGATCCTTCTCTGTCTGTGAGATATCATTAGATTGTGTGCACAGGAGTACCACAGAGGATCGTCTTGGAGTGTGTTGCGTTATCTTCTGTCCTTTCTTCTTCCGCTTGCTTTACTGACTACTCGTAGGGTCGGACGGCATGCTAAAATTGCCTCCTCACATTTTTATATGAATCGTCGATAAATCATAGCAAAAGTTTTTTTATCATCCCTAATGGCTGACGTAAACAAAAACAAACATATTTACTCAGAATATTTATTTTGTAGTATCAATGTCTACCTACCGCATTTCCCCCCTTTTAATCTATATATTTTTCTTAATTTATTCTCTCTCTCTCACGCACAGGTTGCTTTCAACAAATGGAGCAATATATATTTGATATGATTGTTATTATTATCAAACCAAACAAACACACTGCATACACGCACACACACACACACACTTTCACACTTTCACACACACACGCACGCACCCAAACGCACCGTACATCCATCCCCTTTTATTCGGTCTGTCACTCATTCTTAAATGTCATCCATTGTCCCGTCCGGTTAGTCATTTAGGCCCCCCCCCCCTCCCTGTCGCCCCTCCCTCGTCCATTCGCCCTGACCTTTAAAAGCTTGCTACATCACAAGGAAAGTGAATAGCACCTTTCAGTGACTCCGTGACCCATGGAAGCGGGGTAAGTGACCTGAGCAGGTAGGGGCTCAGTTAGCGTGTGAAGGGGACGGAGCCGGAGTGTGTGAGGGTGTGAACAGCTGATCAACTGTTTACAGCCGTCAAGGTCACTGAGGAGGCCATCACATGCCTGGAGGGTCAGGGGACTCGCAGCCATGCAGATACCTGAGGGAGGGAGGGAGGGAGGGGGGGAGAGAGGGAGGAATGGAGGGAAAGAGGGAGGGAGGGAGGGAGGGGGGGAGGATGAAGGGAGGGAGGGAGGGAGGGATGGAGAGAGGGATGGAGGGAGAGAGGGATGGAGGGAGAGAGGGAAGGATGGAGGGAGGAATGGAGGGAGGGAGGGAGGGATGGAGGGAGGGAGGCAGGGAGGGAGGGAAGGAGGTAGGGAGGCAGGGAGGGAGGGAGGGAGGAAGGGAGGTAGGGAGTGATAGAAGGATGGACGGATGGAGGTTGGATTGAGGGCGGGTGGGAGGGAGGGAGGGAGGGAGGGAGGGAGGGAGGGAGGGAGGGAGGACGGGAGGGAGGGAGGCAGGTAGGGATGGCTGGACGTCATGACGAGCAGATGGCTCGGTGAAATGACGGATGGATAGATAGGCTTAATGAAGCGGCATGCGACGCCACTGAGTCACGGGGACTGACATTTCCGCTTTGGCAGCCGTTCAGAGTCCAGAACAACATGGGAGAAATAATTGTTTCTATTGGCGTGCGTATATGATGACTAACACGCTCGCTCAGTCTAACAGTCTGCTCCCTGAGACCAGATGAACCGACAGCCCTCTTCCTTCCTCTCCCCTCTCTCCCTCAGAGCGGCCATCTCCCGGCCGTCAGGTTATGGGATGTGTCGGAGCGCAGGCAGGTCGCGGAGCTGCAGAAGCACAACTACGGCGTCTCCTGCGTGGCCTTCTCCCCCAACAGCAAGTACATCGTCAGCGTGGGCACTCAGCACGACATGACCATCAGCGTCTGGGCCTGGAAGGTACGTCTCCCCCCTCCCCCCTCCCCCTCCCCCTCCCCCTCCCCCTCCCCCTCCCCCACCTGCATGACAGTACATTGGGTTTGAGGCCTTTGCTTTTTATCCTCATTGATTGAGTGTGTGCTGGGAACAATGAAAGCCAAAGATGATATGAGTTCATATCAATAACATTATAACTATAAAGGTGTGTGGTAATTGCAGAGTAGAGTAGTAAAGCTACTGATAGCTATAGCGACCAGAACCAGAGGTTAAACAAAACAGTACAACAAAGAAGTACTCTAAAACACAAAGGAGGTAAACTAAAACATAGAAGTACACCAAAACCTAGAAGTACAAAGAAGTAATCAAAAAAAAAAGAACATAGAAGTACACTAAAACATACAAGTACACTGAAACCAAAAAGTACACTTAAACACAGAAGTTCATTAAAACATAGAAGTACACTAAAAAAGCAGAACCCTTGCTGTGTGTGTTGCAGAAGGACGTGGTGGTGGCGGTGAACAAGGTGTCCAGCAAGGTGATGGCGGTGTCGTTCTCAGAGGACAGCTCCTACTTCGTGACCGCGGGAGTCCGACACATCAAGTTCTGGTACCTGGACCCCTGCAAGCCCACCAAGGTGGTTACCACATGTTACACAGCGTCAAGCCAGAGCATGTGACTGGAGTTTATATGCGGCAGTTGTCATATATAATGCTATCAGAGTTTATATGTGACAGTAGTTGATCTGTTAATGGAGTTGATGTGTGACAGTAGTTGACATGTCACCGTAGTTTATATTTGATTGTAGTGTATAATGACAGCAGTTGATATGTTACAGTACTTTATATTTGACTGTAGTTTATATGTGACAGTAATCGCTATGTTAATATAGTTGATATGTTACTGTAGTTTATAAGTTACTGTAGTTTATTAGTTACTGTCGTTTATAAGTTAATGTTTATGTCAAAGTTAATATGTGACGGTAGTTTATATGTGACTGTTGTGTATCTATTACTGTAGTTTATCTTTACATGTTTCAGTGTAAGCTATCCTAGTTTACATGATCTCTGAGAGGATTTCAATCATGTGATCTGAAGTTCCATAAAAAATGGACTCATCTTCGTATGTAACTGTGTGTGTGTGTGTGTGTGTGTGTGTGTGTGTGTGTGTGTGTGTGTGTGTGTGTGTGTGTGTGTGTGTGTGTGTGTGTGTGTGTGTGTGTGTGTGTGTGTGTGTGCGTGCGTGCGTGCGTGTGTGCGGGCAGGCGCTCTCCGCCGTCCCCCTGTTAGGGCGCTCCGGCCTGCTGGGCGAGTTGAGGAACACCTCCTTCTGCGACGTGGCGTGTGGGCGGGGCTCCAGCGCCGGCTCCACCTTCTGCGTGTCCTCCAGCGGCCTGCTGTGTGAGTTCAACGGCCGAAGGACCCTGGACAAGTGGGTGGACCTGCGGGTGAGTGTGTGTGAACGGCCTCACTGGAAGACAAGATGGAGGGACGGCTAAAAAAAAAAATATTTATTTAATTTAATTTATTATTTAATTACTTAAAGGACAATTCCGGTGTAAATTGGATTTGGGATATGTTTTGTATGATAACGAGTTGGAATGTTCCTTTTGTAGCACAGAAACCGCAAATAGACGCATCCTTCAGTTGGCTGTTATGAGCCGATTTTATCAAAACGCTATAAACTTGGAACGATAGGGGCATGTGTCATGGTAAAAACTAAATCGCTATTTCAAACCACTTAAAAGGCTAAAAGTAGCCCGGCACTTCTTTGGTAGTATATAGCAAGGGTCTTAACATATGAAACGAGGCATTGATAGGTGGTATTGTGTGTATAAAATGTCCTTTTTAAAAAACAATCTGTACACTTACAAAGTTATCAATGGCTCGTTTTATATGTTAAGACCCTCATTATACTACCAAAGAAGTGTCGGGCTCCTTCTAGCCTTTTAAGTGGTTTAAAATAGCGATTTAGTTTTTACCATAACAAATGCCCCTATCGTTCCAAGTTTATAGCGTTTAGGTAGAACCGGCTAAAAACAGCCAACTTAAGAATGTTTCTATGCAAGCTTTTTTGCTCCCAAACGAACATTCCAACTCGTTATCATATTAAACATATCCCAGATCCATTTTACAACCGGATTTGTCCTTTAAGGGTGACAGATTATACCACCTGGTGTGAGTGTGATTAGGCGTTACAAGCATTTTTTTAAATCGTGGGCGTGTCTACCTAGATGTATGCTGGATAGATCAGCCTACCCTGTGGACTGTAGAAAATGTTGCTCATCTATCCGTCACACATCAAGGTGGACACGCCCACTTGTGATGTCAGAAGAGGCCGATTTTCCAAATGGCTTGGAATGACTCATCAAACTCACACCCGGTGGTATTATATATCACCATTAAATAATAATTAAACCAAATTAACCCGTTGAGTCTCTTACTGAATTAACCTGTTGAGTGTCTTTAAGACGGTGAAACTGATTCTTTTGTCTGCTGTAATGTTTTGTCGTCACGGGTCTTTGAGGCTGAATAGTGCCGACAACAATTGACACTCACTAAACGGTCTTCCAGTCGGATCCAGACAGCCACGCCCCCTCCCCCCTCCCCTCCCTCATTCTTCAGACAACGTTCTTAATAATACACATCGCTTACGCAACGCTACGTGTTGCGGTGTCTCTGCCCGTGTTGATCACTCAATTCATATAATTAGCATAAATAGGCTCGCCGCTAGTCACAACTGAACACTATGTGATGATTTCTCCTGTAGACGGGGTCAGACTCACGGCTGTGTGTGTGTGTGCGTGCGTGTGTGCGCATGTGTGTGCACGTGTGTGTTTGTCTGTGTCTGTGCATGTGTGTGTCTGTGTGTGTGTCTGTGTGTGTGCGTGTGTGTCTTTTTCACGTGTATGTCTGTTTCTGCGTGTATGTGTGTGTGAATATGTATGTGTGTGTGTGTGCGTGCGTGTCTGTCTGCGTGTGTGTGTGTGCGTGTGTGTCTGTGTGGAGTACCCCGGAGAGGCTTTGAAGTTTTCTATATCCTGGCAACGCTGATCCACTGGGATTAAGCACAGCCACAAGACGCAGTGTGTGTCTGGAGGATGTTACGTGTGCGGACTGCCGAGACCTTCTGTGTGTTATTATTCATGCTGGTTGTGTGGTTGTTACCGAGCCAAATGTTTGACAGGTAGCTGATGAAGTTCAGCTCTGAGGGTCCACATGGTCTACGTTTTGCTGCATTGCATGGGAGAAGAACGACCAATAACTAGCTGCTACTACTACTACTACCACTACCACTGCCATGACGAATACTAAGACTACTGTTACTGCTACTACTATCACTACTATTACTTCTATTACGACTACTGTTACCTCTACCACTACCACCACTACTTCTACTACTACCACTACCAATACTACTACTACTACTACTACTAAGACTACTCTTACTACTACTACTTAGGGTTTGTCCTGTGTCCATCCAGCGGGATGACTCATGAACCCCCCCGTGTCCTGACCCCTGGCGTGTGATTGGTGATTAACGACCCTCTGTTGTCCCGTGCAGACGGGCTCCGCCCAGTCCCTGTCGCTGTCCGACGGCATCGTCTTCTGTGGCGGCGCCGACGGCACCGTGCGCTGCTTCAGCCCCGCGGACCTCAGCTTCCTGGGCACGCTGCCCAGGCCACACCCCCTGGGCTCCCACGTCGGCGCCAGGTGAGGCTCATGCTCTGCCCTGATTGGTCGGTTGGTTACCTGAGGCTGTTCTGACTCCGATCAACCGCTGGTTTAAAACGTCTTGATTTGCCCTCTCAAAGCCTTACATTGCAGTCACATGACCTAATAAAGGCCTCTTTGTGGCCTGAACTAATTTTCGATTTAGTGTTTGCATACAGTAGTGAATTACAGGGTACAGATGTATGTAATTAAGGAGACGGTAGGGGTTAGACAGTACATACAGAGGCAGGACATTAAGGAGCAGGTAGGGGTCCGACAGTGAGTAAAGCACCAGGTCATTAAGGATTAGGAAGGGGTTAGACAGTGAATACAGAGACAGCTCATTAAGGAGCAGGTAGGGGTTAGACAGTACATGCAGAGACAGGCCATTAATGAGCAGGTAGGGGTTAGACAGTGAATACAGAGACAGGCCATTAAGGAGCAGGGTGGGGTTAGACAGTACAGAGACAGGTCATTCAGAAACAGGGTGGGGTTAGACAGTGAGAGACAGATCATTAAAGACCAGGTGCCGGTTAGAGTGTCTTGCTGAAAGTTGCCTCCAGGTTAGCGTGTGGACATTGGGGAATCGAACACGGAACCCGTCTCTTCAATTCACATCTTCCTCTGCATCGCTCCCCAACAGCAGCCCCCTCCCCAACGCCCCCGCCGCCGCCGCCGCCCCCGCCCGCTACCCGGACACCGTGGCGGTGACCTACGACCCCGCCAGCCGCTGGCTGAGCTGCGTGTACGCCGACCACAGCGTGTACGTGTGGGACGTGCGTGACGTGCGCCGCGCGGCCACCGTGCACCGGGCGCTCTACCACGCCGCCGGCGTCTGGGACCTGCAGGTGAGACCAGGGACCCAGCCGCCTCCTCTCCCTCATTGTACCTGGCAATCAGAATAAACGCTTCCATGAGTGCGCAATTTGAACAAAAAAATCCAATTCGCATTCAAATGATCGGTTCAGACAACAGCCCAGACGATAAACACAATAATCAAGGCGCGGAAAATAATGTTCTTTACCGTCTGTACCGAGTTTGCTTTTGCATATGCGCGTGTGTTTGCTTGTGTGTATGGGTGTGTGTATGTGTGTGTCTATTTATGTGTGTGTCTATTTGTGTGTGTGTGTGTGTGTGTGTGTGTGTGTGTGTGTGTGTGTGTGTGGTTGTGCTTGTATGATGGGAGGGAGGGGGTCTATGTATATGCGCGTGTGTGTGTGTGTGTGTATGTGTGTGTGTGTGTGTCTGTATGTGTGTGTCAGTCCGATCGGGGGTAGGGTTTGTCTATGTATGTGCACCTGTGTCTGTGTGTGTATGTGTGTCCATGTGTGTGCGTGCGTCAGCGTGTGTTTGAAGTCCGCAAAACTGCTAACATAATCATTATGTTACGGCATGACTCAAACATAATGTGTCTTTTAAGGCCTGCCCTATTTTCCCTTCTAATACGTCTGTTCCACAGACAATTATGTCCCGGCCTAATTCCATTTTCTGCTATCGGATTATTAATTGTCAATTTACCGTGACATGAGTTCAGTGGCAGGCCTTAAACTGGCGGTTCCCTGGTAATGCAGGCATCATTACGGTCCATCATGGGGATGAGTCAGACTATAGCCAACGCCATGGAGCTCTCTCCAGCCCCCCCAGCTGTACAAAGTGAAGCTTTATTAATTAAACTCTAATTACAGAAGTCTGTTAATATCTGTATGTCTATATATATCTCTACGAATATACATATGTATGTATTTATGTATGTGTGTCTGTCCATCGATTTTCTCGACAACCGTTCATCCGATCGACTTGGCACTCGGCGTGTGTTTTAATGATGACCTGTGGGAGGGCCAGGTTCGCTGTGAAGCTGTCTGGACGAGCGGTTCTCGAGGATGCTGCAACAATCCGCCCCTTCCAAACATCCATTTCGAACGGGCACTGCACTTAAAAAAACTTATTTTCAAAATACACATTTCGGAAATATGGAAAAGAGAATGAGAAAAGGAGAAAAAAGATAGATTATCAATTGATTATACATAAAAAAATATTCATCCAAGCCCCCCTCACGTTGTTTATTTCCTTCAGATGTTACCGGACGTTTCTGGGGAGTCAAGCAGAGCTCCGTCGACCTCCACGTTTTTCAGTTGCTCCGCCGACAGCACCATCCGCCAGTGGTGTACGGAGGGCCTCCGTCACGGTGCCCCGCACCGACCCCACCAACCCCACCAACCCCACCTCCTGAGCAGCGTGAGCTCCACTTCCTGTCCAGCCCGCTCATTCCCTCGGGCAGTTGGTAATAAAAAAAACCTGTCCGACAGAATCTCCCTCCGTTTTTGACGTTCTGTGTTCAACTGATCTAGGATCTGATGAGTGTGATCTACACGGATGAGAGCGCAGCCCCAACCACAACCCCCACCACCTCCAGCCCCCTGCTGGACGCAGACGGTACTGCGGGTGATGGGGCGACCGGGGAGAACAGGGCCGGGATCAGGAGCATCTGCGTCAGTCCGGACGGGAAACACCTGGCCTCTGGGGACCGGAACGGCAGGCTGAGGTAGGAGGAGGAAGAGGAGGAGGAGGAGGGGGGGGAGGGGGAGGAGGAGGAGGAGAAGGAGGAGGAGGAGGGGGAGGAGGAGGAGGGGGAGGAGGAGGAGGAGGGGGAGGAGGAGGGGGAGGGGGAGGGGGAGGGGGAGGAGGGGGAGGAGGAGGGGGGGGAAGAGGAAGAGGAGGAGGAGGGGGAGGGGGAGGAGAAGGTGGAGGGGGAGGGGGAGGGAGAGGAGGGGGAGGAGAAGGAGGAGGAGGACGACGAGGACGAGGGGGAGGAGGACGAGGAGGACGAGGATCCAAAGATCGAAAATGGAGGATGTGTTCTGTAGAGACTAAAATGAATGTTGGATGATCAATGATTTGTTTGAGTATGAGATCTGTTAACTTTGAAGTAGACACATCTAATTTCCCAATTATACTGGAGAATTGATGATACAATAAATAACAAATTGGACAGGGTTCACGACCTCGGCAGTATGAAGGAGATTCTGAAAGTAGACGCCCACGAAGGAGAGATTCTGTGTCTGGAGTACTCCCAACAAGAAACAGGTGTGTGTGTGTGTGTGTGTGTGTGTGGGTGTGTGGGTGTGTGGGTGTGTGGGTGAGTTAGTGTTTGCATAAATGGGCGTGTGTGTTTGCATTAATAAGTGTGTGTGCATGTGTTTATGTGTGCGTGTGTCTGTCTGTTTTGCATTCATAAGTGTGTTTGTGTGTGTGTGTGTGTGTTTCTGTCTGTCTGTGTTTGCATTCATTAGTGTGTTTGTGTGTGTGTGTGTGTGTGTGTGTGTGTGTGTGTGTGTGTGTGTGTGTGTGTGTGTGTGTGTGTGTGCATATGTTTGTGTGTGTGCGTGGGTCTGTCTGTGTTTGCATTCATAAGGGTGTGTGTGCTTATTTGTATTTGTGTGTTTGTCTGCACATACATGCACTCATCTACCCGAGACCCACATGTATCCGCATGGACGGCAGTTAGCCCAGCGTAGCTCTGCTCCATGCGGCAGCACACAGACAGCCTGTGAACCCCCTCTGTCCGCTGCGTCCGCGCCCCCCCCAGGTCTGGAGCTCCTCGCCTCGGCCGCCAGGGACCGGCTCATCCATGTGTTCGACGCGGGGAACGCCTACCGCCGGCTGCAGACGCTGGACGAGCACTCGTCCTCTATCACCGCCGTGCGCTTCGCCGGTGAGACACGCCCCCTCCCTTCGTAGTCTACCCCCCCCCACCCCCCCCCCACCCCCGCCGGGTCCCTTACATTACATTTACATTTAGGGCAGTTAGGAGAGGCTGTGATCCAAAGTGACTTGACTTGTCAGTGATTTGTCAGACGAAAGAAACAAGATATCGCTGTCGGTACAGTCAGGATGTTCACAGATCCAAGCACTCACAATCACTAGGTTAACCCAGTCCCTGTATACCTCAGTTGCATTGGATTAAGGTGTCAGGCTATATAGTATATAGTATTGTAGTACATTCTATATGTCATGGTACATTTAGTACCCAGTACCTCTAGTACCATCCTGTCATAAATGTTTGTGATCCATTATCTCCGACCTACTTACATTATGCTAACTCCAACTTTGTTTTCGTTAGCCAAAGAAAACAGCGTGAGGTTAATCAGCTGTGGGGCGGACAAGAGCATCTACTTCCGAACGGCACACACGGTAAGAGTTCTAGTTTGTTTTTACCTCTCATTCAATCTCGTAGCCACTTCTGTATTTAAAGAGCATATCTAGGTCACCTAGGAAGGCAAACAAGGCATTACAAGTCAATCGAGATCATTTAACCTAGAAAGGCATAACAAGGCATCACTAGTCAATCAAGATAATTTAACTGACAAAGGCATAACAAGGCACCATTAGTCAATCCTTATTTGGTCGCAGCACATCTTGCGGACCAGCCAGATCATGGCTCTTATGATGGCATAACAAGGCATCACTAGTCAATCCAGATCATGGCTCTTACGAGGGCATAACCAGACTTCACCTGTCAATCAAGATCATTGCACCAACAGAGGCGTAACAAGGCATAACTATCACTGCTCCTCTGAAGGCTAAGCAAGGCAATACTAGTCAATCTATACCTCTGCGCCTATGAATCCAGCATCACTAGTCATAATAAGATCACTGCACCTATCACTGCACATCAGCTTGCATGGCTGAAGTGCTTTAGTACTTTTATTCCACATTCATTTTCAACATTCACTCGCAAGGAGAGGCTTTGGTCTCCATAAGAGAACAGTTTAAATAAAACAACACACACTTGAGCATTGGTTTGTGAAGTTGGCGGTGACGGGTGTATCTGTGAACATGAGACGCACACGTCAGAGCTCCCCGCTCAGCGATGAGTGGCGTTCTTCACTGTCCGATCGCAGCTGATTTTAAAGCACTCTTCACGTCTATTTTTACGTCTTTCCTGTGAATAATTTAATCAGCAAAAGTAGTCGCTCTAAAGAGTTGAGTTGCTTATTCCCTTCTTCGAAAGAACGAGGCAGCCCTGCTGCATCAGGGGAATTAGTTTATTATTCATTTCAAAGAAAAATGTAATATCGTTGAAAGGGTTAGGAAATCTATTAAAATGGACTGTTAGTGTGTTTAAGAAGTTAGTAAGAAAATGCTTGTGAGAGAGTGATACCATATAAATATATAAATGAAGGAAATTAAATAAATATAAAAGTAGATTAAATGTAGACTATGTTATAAAAAAAATATATAAAATAATTGTATTATTACCTTTACCTTAAAGGTAGTGTTTGTGACATCTGACGCTTATTCACAAGCGACGTTTTCTTTGATTTTGGGTTGCATACGGTTTCAAACTCTCATTAATGGCTAGTTATTTTTCATCTAGATTCTCTGAAACTTCCACACTGCTGTAATCTTTCCCGTTTGCTAATTAATACACAACGTTTGCATACTTCACCGACTTAAGGAGTCTGCGATGTAGGCCACAGACGTGATTAGCCCTCAGTTATTCAAACGGCAAAGGCTGTTCGGTTGACAACACCCCCGGAGGACTAAATGAGTCGACTTGTTTGTCCGACAATATAAAAAAACGGGTGTGGTTTTTCCAACATTTATTTTCATGTAACCTTTCAAGTTCCCCAACCCCCCCTCGACAAAATATTTGGTCTCCTTCCTTGAACTAGGAATGTATCTCTGAAAGGCCTGTTTAGGGTCAAAGGTTGTGGGGGCCCTACAGACACAAAACTGGGTCAATCGCTAACCCCAATACCAACGCTGCTCATGAATGTTCTGGAAGTCCTAGGATCTGGCAGTAGAGCATTGAAAAAGATAGATAGATGAAGGGTTGGGCTAAAACAGGCTCACATATAAACAACTAATGTCAAATATGCTCTTAGGCATATTTAAAATTAGTCCAGTTGGCAGACTCACCCTTAATTATTATTTAATAATAATATTTTAATATTATTAATTAATTATTACATTTGTTCTTCCATTTCTGTTGTATACTGTAGGCTATCCACCATTCAAGTCCCACTTTCCTATTACGTTTTCTACTGCTACGACAGGCTCACATTGTAGTAGAAAGTTGTTCTTGTCTACGGAGGGCTATGCACTCTGTCACTTTATGCCCATATATTGGAAGAGCTACTCCACTTCAGCACTGCTTTATGGACTGTGTTGGATGCAGCATTTCATAATGCATCCTGACCTTTTGGATTTGAAATGCCACTGGTTCCTTTCTGCGTCGTTGTTGTCCTTTCCTATTAGATTGACAGTTTAACAATGTCTTATTTCAATTCACTACTTGTTTAGCAACTACTGATTTAATTTGACTACTGGTGATAAAATATAAAATCAACTAATGACCTTAAATTATTTTACTACAGGGTAGTACAACAAGGTTTCCAAGTGTGCTATTTCGTTTTATCAGTGGCTTTACGTAAGGGATAATACCCGACGAGGTGTCCATTATCAGGAAATAATGGACACCTCGAAGGGCATTATCCCTCAAATACAACGGTCACTTGCCAAAGAAAATAAATTAAGACCATTCAATTATATTTTCATGCGTTTTACAATCCCAATATAAAGTTTTTCACAAGCCATAACTTTGTTTCCCTGGTAACCCCTGAGGGTTTGACTCATTCCTGGAAGAACCATTACCCTCCCGTAAGGTTCTTCTGCAGCAGATCGATGTTCACTACTCCAGTAATTAGGACGGACCTTAGCTACGACTTGGCGACGGGAGGTATTCTAGTCTGTCAGCTTTGACTGCGTTCCCGTTGCTATGGTTACTCATTTTCGAGACAGGCTGATACGATACACCAGTCATTGAGAACGATGAACAGACAATTTGACTGGAACTATTTAACAGGTGTGCGTGTATCAGGAGTTAATGCACACCCTGCAGCCAATCAGAATCGAGCATTCCCCCAGACCGTGGCGTAAAATGCCTTAGTTGATTTCACTTATTTTATCGTCGTTATTTTCTTGACCTTTTTATTGATGACTAATAAATGGACGCCAATATACAACCCCTGTTAGCACTAGCACACCGTGGAGCCAATCTCTTCTTAGGGCTTGTAGCTTTTCACTGTATCAATCAATAGTTCAGGTGAAAGATGTTGTGATATGTTGTGCATCCTGAGTTAGAGGAGGCAAAACCTATTTCCTGTCGGCCTTTCAAAGCCATGTTCTCTCTACAAACACACACACACACACACACACACACACACACACACACACACACACACACACACACACACACACACACACACACACACACACACACACACACACACACACATCAAAGTGGTTACTTTGTTGTAGCATGGTTTACTGCATGATGGCGATACCATGACGATGTGGAGTTGTTTGTCTTTATTTTGCCTTGTTTGTCCCCTCAGACGCACTCAGGGACAGAGTTCAGGCGATCCCACCATGTCTCGGGGAAGACCACCCTCTACGACATGGGAGTGGACCCCACCTGCAAGTACGCTGCAGTGGGCTGCCAGGACCGGGCCATCAGGTCTGTGTGTGTGTGTGTGTGTGTGTGTTTGTGTAATGGAGTGTGGTTGATTAAGAGGATGATGATGCATGAAGATGATGGTGTGTGTGTGTGTGTGTGTGTGTGTGTGTGTGTGTGTGTGTGTGTGTGTGTGCGTGTGCGTGCGCGTGCGTGCGTCTAGGACAAAATGCGTAAATGGTGCTCATGTCCTTCCCCCCTCTTCTCTCCAGGATCTTCAACATCAGCACTGGGAAGCAGAAGAAGCTGTACAAAGGCTCAGTGAGTGAAGACGGGAGTCTGCTCAAGGTAACCTCCCTCTTCATACCGCCTCTACCACTCATTGGGCACTGGAAGCCTTTCACCCCAACTCTGTCTTTTCTTAAATGGAAAAATGGTTTCGTATTGAAATGTCTAGTAGAACAGGCAGATGTTGGTCAGTCTGTTTGAAAAGCGTTAGTTGGGACGAGTTTCACAACGGTTCATTTGTGTGGAAGAAGTGAGGTTTAATATTAACGTTAATTAGTAAAATGTGGAAGGTACTTTTTAAAGGTGTCTGTGGATAATTACGTGTTTTTGTTTGTCAGGTCCAAATGGATCCATCTGGTCTCTACTTGGCCACCAGCTGCTCAGACAAGAACATCAGCATCTTTGACTTCCACACAGGAGAGTGTGTAGCCAACATGTTTGGGCACTCAGGTACAAAGATGCACACAGACACACACACTCACATACACACAGACACACACACACTCTCTGTCCCTCTTTCTCACTCACCCACACACTCACTCACACACACACTCACACACACTCACACACTACCACACACTCTCAGCTCTCTCTCTCTCTCTCTCTCTCTCTCTCTCTCTCTCTCTCTCTCTCTCTCTCGCACACACACACACACTCACACAAAAGTGAAATCACATTAGATCCTAGTAATAATAAAAAAAACACACTGCTTATGTTTGTTTACCTGCAGAGGTCGTCACAGGGATGAAGTTTACCAACGACTGCACACACCTGATCTCGGTCTCCGGGGACAGGTGAGCCACGTTCTGCCTGCCTGCTCAGGAATCCTCCCAGCGAAGGGATTGACATCGGCCGGATACAATGTCTGATACGGCTGCTACACACTGGCTCAACCGTTGGCCACATGAAACGTTTGGGGTGACTCGGACCAGTTCGGGAAGAAATCTGTTCAGTGTGTTCAGCTGCGTTGGATGCTTTTTGAACCGCGCGGACGGTGTCTGGTCTGATTCAAAGTCCGAGAGCGTTGGCGTCTGGCCTCTGATTGGTTGCGCGCTGCTAGTAAAACTACCAGCAAATCAGCGCGGTGTGTGGGTAGGGGGCGGACTAGCACCACGAGTCTAGCGCCTGCATCTCACACAATCACAGAATGTCCACGCTACTGGGTAGTTGGCAGTAGTCCTCACAGTGTGTTTCAATGCAGCCTTTCGGCCGAAGGGGTCAGATGAAAGGCAACGGAGTGGTCGGGTTTAGGCAGTTGGCCGTTGGTTTGCGTCTGGGCGGTGTGTAGGCCCCATTACGATGGCTGAGGGAAGATAAAGAAAACGTAGACATGCCTCCATGTCAAAATGCTGATAGTGGGAATGTTCTTCACAACTATGAACACAGGATAAAACAACAAACCGTAGCAGTGAGCTAACACGTGTTAGCGCGGAACAAGGGGCTGAGGTTGGTGTTGTGTTGTCTCCCCCAGCTGTATCTTCGTATGGAGGCTGGCTGCTGAGCTCACCATGAACATGAGAGAGAGACTCTGCCAGCTGAGGACCTCACCAGGGGGGAGCCCCTCCAGCGCGTAAGACGCACACACACAGACGCACACGCACAGACGCACACGCACAGACTCATACACACAGACGCACACGCACAGACTCACAGACAGACTTACAGTGATAGCCTCTCCACCAGGTAAGACACAAACACAGACTCATACAGACAGACTCACAGTGATAGGCCCACCACAATGTAAGACGCACGCACGCGCGCGCATGCGCACACACACAAAGCCCTGCGACATCTAGATTAGGACCTAAGACATTGTCACACCCACACGCCCTTAGCCGATTGCACCCACGCACAGAGGTAGAACGATCGACCACCAGAGCACACCTGTGTGCCTCTATTGACCACGGACTCTCCATTACTGTATTACTGACCGCGTGACTCTCTGTTTCGGTGTGGACAGGGGGGGGGGCTACGGCGCTCCCGCCCAGGTGGGCCTCTCCTCCGACAGCGACCACGAACACGAGGAGGAGGAGCCTGAGGCCGAACCCGACCGACCCGACCGACCCGACGACGGTGACTCCCTCAGCAGCACCTCAACAACAACCGACAACGCCAGCAGCAATGGAGGGGAGGAAGCAGGTGCTGCCGTGGTCCGGGTCATGTGACTGTCACATGACCATGCTAGTTATTAGGCCAGGGATTGTTCTTATGCTGGTTTTGTTTATCGTTATGATAATGATCTTTATCATGCTATTTATTACGCGATTGATTGTTGTTATGTTATTTATCATGCTATTGATTGTCGTTAGGTTATTTATTATGCTTTTGGTTGTGCTACTTATTATGATAATGCTTGATATTATGCAAGTCATTTTGCTATGGATTGTGGTTATGCTAGTGATTGATATTATGATAGTTATTGTGGTAGTGTTTGTTATTTGGCTAGTTATTATGCAACTGATTCTTGTTATGTATAACTATGATCAATATCAGTGATCATTATAGTAACACAGAGTTACTTATTCTGTCGCACCACAGGTGTCTCGGAGCCGACGCAGGCGTGGGGTTTCCCTAAGGTCGGTGAATATTGCAATTATTATCACAAACTTGTGTTTTTGGTAAAGAATAAGCCTTTAAATTAGACATGGCCCAATGTCGTGCACTATTGATTCAAAGACCGCCGACTTTCTAGTATGTGTTTTAAAACAAGGTCTACTTCCTCCAACCGTAAGTATTATTTTTACATATCAATCAACGCCTATTTAAACAGGAACACTTACAGCCCCTTCGAGGTGAATTAGTTCTCTTCAGTCATAAATAATACATTCAGTGCACAATAGAGCTCCTAATCACGATTATTTGTGTCAATATTGAAATCACGATTATTTAAACGATTATTTTTTTGTTTGAAAACATAACTGAGAAGCTTGAAATTTTCCCTCAAAAAATACACATAATGTTAAAATCGAAAATAATACACAAATATGTATGCAGCTGTACTTCTATGAACATTTGGATAAATATTGATCTATTTATATTATTTTATATATATATATATTTATTTTTTTCAACTCGATTATATTACTTTAGAAATTGATTGACCAAAAATCCCCATCAAAATTCGATAAATTGCACAGCCATAACAGCAACCATCTGGAGGACACGGCCCTAGAAGGAGCCTCACTCTGGGCACGTTGTTCACCCTCCCTCCCATCCTCCAGGTGGCGCCGTGCAGCCCTGTGTCCCCGGAACCCGCCCACCGTCCCCGCCGACGGTGGTCCTACAGGTACAGAATGGGCTCCCTGCAGCCCATGGTGCGGTCCCTGCTGGACCTGAGGCAGCTGGACAGCTTCTCCTCCATCGGGAGCCCCGAGCCGGCCCCCCGGACCCCCGCCAGCACCCTGGACCTGAGGGTGGCGCCGGTACGTAGAGCTGGGGCTGCCCGATTATGGAAGAATTCGAAATAATGATTTTTTTTGATAATATTGAAATCACAATCATTTAAACGATTTTGTATCGAAAACATGACGCAGTTATCCAGCATTTCTCTCCCCAAAAAAAAACATTGTGACAGAACTTTGAAATTTCGCCTAAAAAAATACACAAAATGGTCAAATAGAAAATTATGTAAAATTTGTATCCAGCTGTACTGCAATTTATATAAAACATGTAATGAACACAAAAGAAAAACTTGATTTTATTAGTTTGGTGATCGTTTGACCCAAAAATTTAAATCGCGATCATTTTTTTATCAATCGCACAGCCCTCACAGCGCAGGACATCGCTGTGTAGGGTTTGGATGGATGGATGGATGGAGGGAGCGACGTGTGTGTGTGTGTGTGTGTGACCACGTCCTGTGTGCGTAGTTACAGTGACGCATCAGCCAATGTCTCACTCAAAGATATTTGTCTTTAAAGAACCTTTTAAGAGAGGCGTCGTCCTAGGATAAACACAGGTGTCTATCATAATACTAATTATGATACTTATTACTAACTCTGCTTTTTTGATGCCCCAGGACATGGGTGATGGACTAGATATCACACCTGCTCCATTAAAGGGAGCAGGCCCATAATTAGTGTTATGGGACACACCTGTGTTTGCCTACAACGACACCTCTGTGAAAGCCCCTGCACTGCACCTACCTTCCCTCCCCCCCCCCCCCCCCCCCCCCCCCCCCCTCCCCCTGCAGTCAGAGGGGAGTGCGACGAAGCAGCGGCCGTGGCCCCACCAAGACTGGCTGTTCTTCGGCTCTCCGAAAGGCTCCAAGGGAACCGACGGAGGTTCTCCGCGCTCCACAGAGAACCACAGCAGTCCGCAGGGCAGGTACATAAAGATCACCTCATAGCCATTCGCTATGAAATGTGTACAATATCATGGTGGGAATCACACCGCCCCCTGCAGTCAGAGGGGGAAGCCAGGGAGCCCCACCAAGAAATTGTAAGATACTTACAATTGAAAAGGGTCCCAGAAATGTGATATATCATCATCATCATTATTTTAATTGAGATTTAAATAATAAAGAATTCACATTGAGCAAGGGTTAAGTGTCATTCTCCGCTTTACTATCTTATTGGTTGTTTTCTTGGTTCCATTTTTTTAATTTTCTGGTCTTTCCCTTCAATCTCTCTCTCTCTCTCTCTCTCTCTCTCTCTCTCTCTCTCTCTCTCTCTCTGTCTCTGTCTCTGTCTCTCTCTCTCTCTCTCTCCTCCCCCTCCCCCCCAGCGCCCCTCCTCTGAATGGCCGTCCCGTCTGGATGCAGGACTCCCGGACGGGGCAGGACGCCCGGAGCACTGACAGCCCCGTCTCCCTGGGTTACGGCAGCAGAGTCTCCAGCCCAGACCCCCTCAGCCCCCACGGTAAGGACAATGCAGAGGACATCATGTATTCATACACACTCCGCTCCACCTTGATCCAGAGGTCCCGTTGATTCACAGTGAGGTCGCATGCAGTTCCCTCAGGGGCAGGTAGGGGGTATAGGGGGGCGTCCTGATCAAGGATGCCTACAGGTAGGCCTTGAACAACGGGGATTGTACCTGGAATCCTTCTGTTGGGAGTCAAACATCCTATCCTCTACTCTCTCCTGATTCTATTGGTGTATTGGTGTGGAGTGCTGACCATAAGTGTTTACTGATATGGTGGTCGTTAGTATTGTATTTAATGGGAGTGTTTAATGACTGGGAGATCGTAAATGCTCTTTTTTATCATTGCTTGGTGCTGCTGTCTTCATTTTGTTTATCTCCCTATAGGGTCCCCGAATAAACTACCCAATTCAAACATTCAAATGAAATGATTAAAGGACAATTCCGCTATTTTGAACATTGAGCGCCCTTTCTTGTTTGTCTAGGATGAATTAGAGTTGTTAACAACCGATATTTTTAATATTGGTCCTGTTTCCAGAATTTGGCTAATTTCAGCGATTCGAAAATTGGCCAAAGACTGGAGACAGGACAAATATTCAAAATATCGGTGTTAACCACTCCATTTCATACTAGACAAAGCAGAAAGGGGGCTCAATGTTCAAAATACCGAGATTGTACTTTAAATTATGTGCATCATTTGTTTGTGTGTCTGTGTGTGTGTGGGGGTCTATTCGCTCATATGTGCTTGTGTTGTGCTATTCATCCTCCCCCCACACAGATTCTGCCAGTGTGACGTCCATTGGTGCAGACAGCTCAGACGAGGAGCGCTCGGATCGCAGGGAGGAGGGGGAGGTGGAGGTGGTGGAGGAGAAGAGGAGGGCGGGCCGGGCGATCAGCGTGGACGAGGCGTTGCGGGCCGTGTGCGGGCCCTTCCACTTCCAGAGCCAGCAGGGTTTCCTCAAGCAGAACTTTGAGTCGCTGGGAGACACCAGCAACATCGGTGAGTAGACCGGAGATAGGAGGATTTCTCTCTTCCTCTCGTTTTTCAGGCACTCACCGATGTACATGATATAAAAAAAGTAAAAAGTTTTATAAAAAAGGAAAAATGTGTACGTATATGGTAATATTTATCTTTCACACACACACACACACACACACACACACACACACACACACACACACACACACACACACACACACACACACACACACACACACACACACACACACACACACACACACAACACACACACTCAGATGTCAAGCTCTGTTTTACATCTGTGTCCCTCCCCCTCCATCTTATTTTTCATCGTCTTTCTTTTGTCCGTTTTATTTTCCATTCTTTACCTTCATCCCTCTTTACCTTCATAACTTCCTCTCCATCCTATTCTTCTCTCAAAAACATGACCCCTGACCCCCAGCTGATCTCGGTGGAACCCACGGACCCAGCATTTCTTCTTGCTTCCGGGGCAACAGAAACAGGTACACACACGCCCATATATGTCTTAATATAAAGTGATGGGTACACACGCCTCCAATGCGGTTACGCGTCAACTCTTAACGGCTTTTATAGTCGTCAACTCTGACTGCTCTTAAGGCCGATATATGCTCTGTTTTAGACGTAACGCGTAAGCACGTAAGATACATAACCCCCCCTTGCGCGGTAAAATATCCCCCCTTACGTGCCTAAGTGCGTCGGCCAAAATTCCTGACTATGCGACTAAAACACTACGGCCCTACGCAACTCGCAAAGACTGTGATTGGCCAGCTAACCACATCCTTTCAGGAGTCTCACATTTCCGGTTTTACAGCATAATAGCGCCATTTTTAAAAGGCTGTGACAGAAGCGAATGAAGAATTTTGAAGAAGGAGAAGAAGAAAACACAAGAACGAATTATGATAATTATAAGTATACACAAGCCAGCGATTTCCACTTCCACGCCCACAGATTCGTTCGTTGCTCCCCCTACTGTTCTGGCGGAGAATCCCCTTGCAACACGCGCAATCCTTAAGGAACCTTAAAGGAACCGTAAATCAAAACTTGTCTAAAACAAGTCCCTTGTGTAAATTACGTGCTTATGTCTCTGCGTCTAAAACGACCTTAAATCGGCCTTTAGGCTTCGATGCATTATTTTTAAGGTGTACATTAATAGAACAATGAACAGCTTGACGAATGGCAATTAAAGGCTTGAGCCTCAGTCGTCCTCAACTGGGCAAGGAAAATATAAAAACTCACAATTAGAAAGTTATAATTATAAAAATCATTATTTTATGGAATAATGTATATATGATATATAATAGCATAATCGTGATTGACCAGGAAAATGAGTGCACACAACTATCACACCTTCGAAGCTCCCAGCGCAATATGATGTCTAAATGTGTAAACATGATTTAAGTATTATTTAAATGTATGTTTGCATATTCAGTCATTTAAACAGCTTTCCCATTTCACTAAGTGTCCACCACCCATGCCTTGTTTAACAGTGCTAATGTAACTGTCTACACACCCATTAGAATTTAAATTTGTCTTTGTGTTTTTAAGCCGTGTTTAATCACGCGGATAGGCCAGAGAAAATAAAAAACTTTAATTCATTTCACATTACCAGGAAAGCATTAAAAAAAACGGTGGTGGGTCTTGGGTATAAAATGTGGTTGGTTCTCTGTAATTACGGCACGGGATTTAACCACGGATCCCGCTATGCTGTGATGCTAACGCAAAACAGACTGCTTTTAATGCACTCATTGGTGGCTCACACTGTAGCTACACATGCTTCAGGACTAAAGGCTCAGTTATGGTTCTACGTCGACGCAACGCACGGGGGTTTATGGACCCGTTACGTCCTTGCGGAACCTCCTTGCCTCCACCTCAAAGGACTGACGTCGGCTCCAAAATATAGTAACCTTGCGTTGAGGCGACGCAGCATCAAGGGATGTGATTGGTCCGCTCACTGAAACCCAACGCAGAACCAGAACAGGCTCACGACCGCGTTGAAGCGACTGCGTGGTCATTGCGTTGCGTCCACGTCCAAACCATAACTCTACCTTTTAGCTTCAGCCACTCCCCAGGGGATAGGAAACACAACTAATCGCTTACATCGTGCCATCTGCCCCCGTAGGAGTGCCCCTCTGTTTGCTAAGAGCCGGGACGGCTCCGTGATAGGGATGGGGGGTCCCACTTCGCAGCCCCCCGTGTCTAAAGTCCGGCCGATGCTGGAGGGGGTGGCCGACAACCAGAAGACCCCCAGGATGGAAGGGACAAGGTGGGTACGGGAGAGGACACCCAGGGGTGAGGGGGGGAACTTGGCTGGAGGGGTCGGGACTTCGATAAATAGAAGTCGCAAAAACGATGAGAATACGAACAGAGGGAATTTTCCAGTGGGTTTAGTTGTTGTTTTTTTCTGTTTGTGGATGTACCCCAACTTACACGGTGTAACTTTTCCACTGCACTCATCATTTTTGCTACAAGTTTATGAGTATAATAAAACCCATCCGCGAGTTTCTACTTCCCCCCCCCCCCCCCCCCTCCCGCTCTAAGTCAATTCGATCCGTAGTGAATAAAGCAAGTAAATCGAGTTGTAAGCTAAAGTGAGCGCTACATTGGGGAAATAAAGCAAACATCCCCGGTTTAATGGTACAAAACGACAACAGTGTTACACTCATCTGCTCCTACCCCCAGTTCTGAGCTTAATTGATCAATTAACAAACACAATCGACAACCATCAACTCTCCACCACTGCCGGGTTTCCCACAGAATACAAATCATGAATACAGAAATACTAATTTTAGTCATGTAAACACACACCTCCACTAGGAGTCTCCGCCGTGTTTCACGTGAACCCCGACCATCAACGAACAGAGACAAAACATGTGTGCAGTGCTGACACAAGGCCTCTCAAACTTTCTCATCCCTGTGTCTCGTCTTATCTCAGCGGGCCAGATGCGGGGCCTTCAGAAAGGGCCCCCCAGCAGGACTCGGGGGCCCAAAGGAAGAGTGGCCCGTGGAGATTGCAACAATGGAGGCCTTCCGGCCCCCCCCCGAAGGCCGCACCCCTGGCCGAGGTCCACGCCGCTTCACAGAACCCCGCTCCCGTCCAGAACCCGGCCTCACACCGTAAGCCTCTGAGTCAGCTCTGAGTCATTCCCAGACCCTCCGTGGGTTGTTGGTTCTCTTGACTCTGTTTCTGTTGCTTTACAAAAAGAATAAAGATTACTTCTGTACGAAAAGAATATAAAAAAAAATATTTTGATGCGTCATTCTAAATAAGCATTTCCTTCTATATTAAACTGGTCTATGGCGTTTAAATCTTCCATAATAATGCTAACACTGTCTGGGAGTGTTAAAATACATGAATGTCGATCCACGCTCGCTGAGCTGAATAAATACAGCTTAAGACACCCGTCCCTGATGGCTCACGTTGCCTGCTCATGTCCGTTCTTCCAGGGCCTCTCTCCCCTGCGCACTCTAGTGGCGCAGTGGCGCAACTGCAGCCCCGACCGCAGCATCTCTCGGTGGACCCGGGCTCTCACGGATCTCCCTCCCCGCTTCCCTCCCCCTCGCGCGGCTCGGCGCCCCCCTCCCCCTTGCCCTGGGCGAGCCCCCGGACCAAGGCCCGGCGCTCCTACATGAGCCCCACCACCTCCTCCTCGTCCAAACGCAGCCACGCCTCCTCCTCCGCTCGGAGTGCGGAGCTCCAGACCCCCTCTCCTCCCCCCTCTCCCCCTCCCCCCTCTCCTCCTCCCTCCTCTCGTCCCCCCTCTCCTCCTCCCTCCTCTCCTCCCCCCTCTCCTCCTCCCTCCTCTCCTCCTCCCTCCTCTCCTCCCTCCTCTCCTCCCTCCTCTTCTCCTCTCCCCTCGCCTCCCACCTCTCCTCCCTCCTCTCCTCCCTCCTCTCCTCCCCCCTCGCCTCCCACCTCTCCTCCCTCCTCTCCTCCCCCCTCTCCTCCCCCCTCTCCTCCCTCCTCTTCTCCTCTCCACTCGCCTCCCACCTCGCCTCCCCCCTCCCCTCCCCCCTGCGGCGGAAGACGACGGGGCTCCATGGACGCGGAGCCGCGCCCCTCGAAGATCCCCCTGCCCCGACGCACCCAGAGCCTGCTGCTGACCCTCGGCCTCCGCCCAGAGCCGAAGACGCCTGCGCTGCCTCGGCCTTGTGCCTCTACCCCAGAGCCCTTGGGCACGGACCTCCCCGCCAGCAGGCCAGGTAGAGACCGCGGTGTGCCGCGGTGCCTCACGTTGAAACATGGGATGCTTATTGGCTGATAATTAGTGCTTGTACTGATGGGTGCCTAGGGGTTGTTTAGAGCGTTGAGGGTATTGGTTTTGTACTGTAGTGCCGGATCCCTCTCTGAGTCCACCTCTCCACCACGACCACTTCAGCCTCGCTCAGCCATCACCACTCCAGGGGATGTTTGTCCCTCTTACAGCCTCTCTCTCTCTCTCTCTCTCTCTCTCTCTCTCTCTCTCTCTCTCTCTCTCTCTCTCTCTCTCTCTCTCTCTCTCTCTCTCTCTCGCTCTCGCTCTCGTCTGCTCTGTCAACAGCACCGTCATTTTTTTCTCCTTTCAGATTTTTTTTATTTTTTGCCTGGCTGTAGTTATAACTACGATAAAGGTCCTGATGTTTTTTTTTCCTTTTCTGAATAACACAAGCGTTATTAGTCCTTTTCTAATCTTTTCATCGGTTTCCCGGTACTAGTCTCACGCTGGGCTTCGACTGGTCTTTCTTGGATCCTGTTCCTCGACCTTAAATGTCTCACTAAAGGATTATTTTCACTGTTGTGGTTCCAGAACACTCTGTCACCTTGGAAACCTGTATTCAGGCGGTGGGTGAACTCCACAACAGTCTCAAGAGGACGGTCACACTCTACAGCCTGGTGAGTAGACGAGAGAGAGAGAGAGAGAGAGAGAGAGAGAGAGAGAGAGAGAGAGAGAGAGAGAGAGAGAGAGAGAGAGAGAGAGAGAGAGAGAGAGAGAGAGAGAGAGAGAGAGAGAGAGAGAGAGAGAGAGAGAGAGAGAGAGAGAGAGAGAGAGAGAGAGAGAGAGAACACCGCAGGCGAGACCACACAGAACACTAGCCACCAAGACCACACAGTCTTGGTGGCTAGGCTGTTCGACTCCGAGCTGAGAGGGTCTGGTTTCAAATCTCCAATGTTCATGACCTGTATATGAATACACTGCAGGTCACATTTGGTCTGCTAAATGACTAAATAGTAGACTAAATCAAACTAGTGTGTACGGTGAATCATTCAGGACTCAGCAACACGCAAATGGAATAGGTGTCCAGGCTAAAGGTCCCCTGGAGTAATCCTGTTGCTACTCTACTGCTCTCCTTGCATTGAATGGACTAAAGCCATTGACTACCATCTTTTAAATGAACCGTCTAGGCTCTGAGCGGGGGCTGTGATGCCGCTGACGACCAGGAGGAGATGAGGAAGGTGCTGTCGGAGGCCCTGGGCGTGGTGAGGGCCCAGCTGGACCCTCTGCCCTGCGGCGGGGGGGTCCCTGATGGGCCCCTGGGCCCCCGGGGTGGGGGGGACCGGGCCGCCCTGGCTCTGCTGGAGCAGTACTCTGAGCTGCTGCTGAGGTCCGTGGAGAAGAGGCTGGACGGGAAGACCTAGGGGGGCTCACACTGGGTGTGTAGTGTGCACACACACACACACACACGTGCCAACATGCACACACACACACACACACACGTGCGCACAACCATGCATGCACGCGCATACACACTGCTCATGCATGCACACGCATACACATGCGCAAATGTGTGCTCATGCACGCACAACATTGTGCCCACACGCACATACATGCACAAACGTGTGCTGACACGGCTATGTGCCAACGTGTGCACACACACAACCATGCACGCACACGCACTTACATGCACATGCGTGTGCTGACACGTGCACGCATACATGCACGCACGGTACACACACATACAGTACACATACACGGATACACGTACGCATGCACCCACACCAGCACTTTATTTGAACAGATATGTTTATGGTGTTGCTGTGTACAGATCATTTTATCGAGTTCTAAGTTGCTGCACTGATAGCGAGTGAGCTTTTATACCTGAAGAATCTGAGAGATCTAAAGAGGAAGCTACGGAAGGAAATGAGGAATGCCAAGAATGCACATCGTGCTTTCTGTTCTGTAATCGCCTTTTTTTAATGTGAACTCTGGGCGAATGTGCCTCGATGTTTGGGCTCTTACCACATAAGTATTGGTCTCGGTGGACACGTATTTAATTAAAATAAATTAATAAATATATAAAAATATTTTTTTAATTAAGAAAACTATAGTGAGCTCATGCCGGTTAATCCGGTCTACCCTGCTCAGTCAGATGTTTCATGTAACAATGTCTGTCAATAGTCAATGACTATCCCCTATACAAGCATTGGCACTACCATGTACTGACGTTTATCAAACCAATACAAGCTAAACCAACCGTGTTTTGGGTTGAATCCCAGTGTCCGCAGTTCCGTTGTGATAGAGCCAGTGTCAAACACATAAGAGGATGAAGTTTCAGGGTGTCAGGTTACGTTCACAATTAGCCTATTCTGCTATGGTTCTTTGTTTTTAAAATAGGATCCCTGAATGTGAATATCTTATGAGCTTTTCTTTGGAAAGTAGTCAATTGCATATGTTATGCAGCCTCTGTTTTTTGTCCATTGGATTGTCCATTGGATGACTCAAGAGAAAAATAAAACAGACTTTAAATGTACTTCTATTTATTGTCCTATTCTATATTAGGTCACACATTCCATTCAAAACAACATTTCCACTAGATTGTATTATTCAGGAAGTATATCCTAAACCATTGTTGAGAGCTAATCTGTTGCAGCTTGGGAATATTACACACTATAAATGTAAATGTTAGAATAGACAGTCGAATTGTAAAACTCAGCAGGCCTAATTAATAGTTATTTTCACAGAGAAATGAGCTTGCAGCAGTACATCTTGAAATGAGCTCAGCTCATAAAGTATCCGGCAGTCTATTATGATGATAACATCATCTAACGGTTAAATATGTTCAGCCCTTCTAGCGTCTGACTTGAACGTCTTTGTTAGCGCATGCGCGGTCTGTGCGCTTCTGGAGGAGACTAAATTATAAAACGCTCACATGCATTTGTAAAACATAGATTAAGTTTCGATACATATATATATATATATATAATATAATAGTGACACAGCGCTGTCCTAGGGGAGCGTCTCCACATTGACGTAGGTGAGCACCACGTCGTGCAGGATGTTGATGCGGTCGATCTGGTTGAGCTCGCGCACGCGGTGCGTGAACTCGAACAGCGCGATGTTGTTCACAGCCACGCGGAACTCCTCGAACGTGCACAGGATCTTCATCTGTAACACAGGTCCGCCGAACGTCAATATGGAAAAATACGTGCTTAAGCCTGCTCTTCTTATTTAATAAAAAAATAAAAAGAAGCGTGGGGAAGGCATTGGCGCTCAAAAATGTGGGACATGTAAAAAAATGTAGGTTGGCCATGAACACAAATGTTACAGGGTAAGGTCAGATGTATAAAATATTGAAAAACATGAAACAGAAACATTAATATAACCTTTTCACAAAAATGTACAAGGAGAACCCACTCCATTATTTATCACTAACTCAGTATGATATGCTTTGTAATGCTGTCGTTTTTTGTAACTGTCCACTTCAGGTTAAAAAGCAGGTCTAGATGTTGACTGGTCCCTCTCAAGACGGACACACCCCAAAACACACCCTCACTCTTTCACCACTGTCTGCCGGTGACAGTTGAGCTCAGCCCCTGCCCCCACCCCCACCCCCACACTACTATCTAATAGTGTCTGGCGTCATACCCCTCCACACACGACAACACCAACAACAACTCACTATTATGTCATGTGCTTTGGTGACCCCCACCCTACTAACCTCCAGGGGTCCCTCTGCACCTCAGACGTCCCCTTATCTAGGAACATCCCCAACCGCCTTTCCAACCCTTTCCAGCCTCTCTGCCAAACGTTCTCCTGATGTTAACCAGGAGAAAGGGCACCTATCAGTACAGCTAGCCTAGCCAAACCAACCGACCGCTTTAATGATTTGACCACATTGGTACAAGATGCCCTATCCATGTTTCAAACCTTTATCCACAGCAGTAGAAGGTCGATAAAGTGATAGACATTTCTATCAGACTTTATGGTTCCACGTCGACTCAACGCGAGGGGCTTTACAGACCCGTCACGTCATTGCAGACCCTCCTTGCGTCCACCGCAAGGGCCTGACGTGCGCCTCTCAAAAATGTTTACCTTGCGTTCGAGACGACTCAACAGCAAGGGCTGTGATTGGTCCACTAACTAAAATCGACGCAGAACCAAAACAGGTTCACGACTGCGTCAAAGCGTCTGCATGGTCCTTGCGGTGCGTCGACATGGAACCATAATCAGCCCTTTAGAACCTTTATGGCACCTATCAGTACAGCTAGCCTAGCCAAACAAACCGACCGCTAAACAGAGTCGGCCGTCGTCGTTTCTCTCCGTGTTTTTCCGTCTCACCTCGAAGGAGCTCCCGGGGGCGAAGGGGAACGGGCCCTTCAGGTCCCTCTCCTCCTTGCCCCAGCGCTCGCCCACCTTGTGGTTCCGCACCAGCACCTGCTTGCCCCCCTCACTGAAGCGGGGGTTGATGTGGAAGGGGATGTCGTAGCCTCGGAGGAAGTTCACCGTGAACCTGAGCAAAGAGGGAGGCGATGTGTCAGGGTCTTGTTTGATACGATAAGGTCACAGAGCCAATGTGTAAGCTTGTTAAGCGTCAAACTTCTTAGTTTATTTTTTTTATTTTATTTCTTTAAATTGTATTTGCTTTCTTAGCCCAGCAGTAATGCAGGGCATCAAAATGTGTTGATACTCATAATGTCCTCGGAAATATTTAGTAAAAAAAAAGATGTATACGATTCTGAAGAGATACAAAAGTGTACTAAACTTAAAGCATAAAACGGTAAAGAAGTTTGTAACAAAACACAATCCTCAAATTGTCCTTCTCTGCTAGCCGTAGAGACACTGATGGACATTAGACATTTACCGTGTGGCTCACCCAGTGAAGACAGCAGAGGTTAAGGTTGTCTTACATTTTAGCGTTGGGTTTGACGTGACCCTTTATGGTTATCATCATCTTGTCGTAGATTCCGCGGGACAGGTTCAGGTTGTACGGGACGCTCTGCACAAGGGAGACAGCGGGGTCATTGTTCAGCTCAACTCAATCAATTACCCCATTCACATATCAACAGGGTGAACACTCAGAAACCTAGCCTAGACACAAACACACACACACACTGCACACACACACACACACACACACACACACACACACACACACACACACACACACACACACACACACACACACACATGCACATAAACACACGCATACCAACGCACACACCACACATACAGTATATACAGTACACATGCACAAACATACCTGCACACACATACACACGCACACAAACACACACACATATACATAATCACCTACACGCACACACACACACACACTTACCACGCACCTGCACAACCATACCCATACGCACACACACACACACACGCACACGCACACACACCCCTCTCTCCCCCCCCCCACACACACACACACAGATAGTTGCTGGGGACTCACCAGGGGTCCTGATGTGGGCGCGAGGGGCCAGTGCGGGGGCATTATGGAGGGGTTCTGGCCGGGCCAGCCGGGCTGCCCGGGGTTGTAGCCCGGGTTCCAGCTCTGGGGTGCGGGCCACCCCGGCACGCTGGGCTGGAGCCCCGGCGCCACAGAGGGGGACGGACTAGGGGCCGGGACCGGGTTGGGCACCGGGGTGGAGACCGGGGCCGGGACGGGTGGGGGGCCCGGGGGCTGCATGGGGGGCTGCTGGGGCTGGTACTGGGGCCCCGGCCAGCACGGCTGGCAGGGCTGCCCCGGGGCAGAGGCAGGGGTCGGGGCGGGCTGGGGGGCGAGCGCCGGCTGAGGGGCCATAGGGCCCCCGGGGGCCGGGTAAGAACCGGGGTAGCCTGGTTGGTACCCCGGGGCCGGGTAGGCCGCCGGATAAGAGGCCGGGTAAGGGCCCGGGAAGGTGGGCTGAGGAGCCGGCGCGGGTTGGCCCCCGTTCCAGCAGGGTGTGTTGGGCTGTCCGGACCAACACGGTGGCGCCTGGGGGGGGGCTTGTCCCGGCCACACCGAGGCCCCCGACGGGGCCAGCTGCTGCTGCTGCGGCAGCGGCTGCGACGACCCAGGCCACTGGGGGGGCCCCTGTGAGGCAGAGCCATAGGGCGGGCAGCCACCACCACACGGAGCTTGAGGGTGCTGGGGGAGGGGGGGATGGGGAGGGGGGGGGAGACGGGGGAGGGAGGGGGGGAGGGGTAGGGGAGGGGGGGATGAGGGCGGGAAGAGAGTCCAGGATGGAGACACGGGGAAGAGTGAGGGTGGAAAGGAGGGTGGACACCAACTTTCATTTCCACAGCAACACGGCCCCGTCGGCACAAGCAACAGAACAGCAAAGGCGTTTTATAACTCAGGTGAAACATGCTGAAGACAGACAAACAGAATGAGAAATATGGGGAAGGTACTTACATCCATTCTACCCGTGGAAACAAAAGAAGAAAAAAAAAAGTCAAACAAAAGAAACACAATAGATTAGCAATACGGATCGACAATGTTGCGATCCAATCTGTGAATGAGCAACTTTAAAATGTAGATTATAAAAACCCAACCAGGGACAGCCTAAGATGCGTATAGGCACGTCTGAAAACGGCTTTAAGTGGTCGGAGAGGAAGATTGTAAAAGAATGTACAGGGCACACTGTTTGTGTGACTCAGGTCCTGCACGTTAATTGAGAGTGAACAGAGAGAGTTCACTCATTCATAGACTGACGCTACGCTGGCTCTGCTGACAGTAAGAGCGCGAGGTACACTTATCGGGGAATGTGCAGCCACAGTGAAACCATTCAGCTGCCCCTCCCTCTCTCCTCGTAATTAACCTGTTAATTGTCGTTAACAGGTTCAACGTTTATATCCTGAGGATCGTCCTCATCACTATCATTCCAATCACAATTATCTTTGAAATTACTAATAACTTTATAATAGTTGAATAATGTTTCCCCTGATGTTCCTGGTTTTGAGTGTGTGTGTGGATGATGGCTGGTTTAAGCAGCCTCGCCTGGCCCGAGTCTGACAGATTGGACTCTGGGGCTGGGTGAGTCTGCAAACTTGTTGAGCATGGAGCCATAAATGTGTCAAGGTTAAACCTGCCATCACCACACACAAACACACTCAAGGAGAGAGCTCCTGCATGCAGCATGGATCACCTGCCAGGTGTAGCGTTGTCCTTCAAACTCTACACTACACTGGTTGGAGGAGGACGGTTCAAAGCCCCCTTGGGGTACTTTAGTGTAGCACTGACTGTCAATGCTAAACTTTTAAATGTTACTTTTTTATAATAGATTTGAATGATTCAACCGCATTGGTAGACGATGCCCCATCCATGTTTTGAAGTTAATGTAACTTTTTCAAATAGATTTGACTGATTTGACAACATTGGTAGATGATGCCCTGTCCGTGTTTCACACCTTAACTCTATAGCAGTAGAATGTAGATAAAGTGAACCAAGAGAACATTTTTTTATCAGACTTGGAACCCAAACTATATTAGAGGATGCTGCCTTTGTACAAGCGGAAGCACAGCGCATCTTAGTTCCCCTTTATTTGTGTAACCAACTGTTTTATTTTAAAGCCACACTGAGTCATTGCATTGTATTCAGATTGCCAGTTACAGTCATTCGGAGAGGGGCTTACCTTTACGCTGTCTCAGGCTCACAGGTGTGGACGTTGTTGGGTTATTTTCTCTGCTGTCAAACACACAACACGCACACACACACTCTTTTATAGCCCTGGGTCTTCGCTGCATTTAGCCCCTCCTCTCTCCCCTAATCCATTACGCACAATAAAAAATCACACCCTTATAGAAAATGCTGTCACGCCAATAATGCATGGGATGACTGTGTTTATGAAGGATTATAGAATTATGTTTCTGTTATGTTTTGACCCCGTTTTTATCTCTTTTGTGTGTGTGTGTGTGTGTGTGTGGTGTGTGTGTGTGTGTGTGTGTGTGTGTGTGTGTGTGTGTGCATGTGTATGTATGTTTGTGTGTGCGTGCGTGCGTGTGTGCGTGCGTGTGTGTGTGTGTGTGTGTGTGTGTGTGTGTGCGTGTGTGTGTGTGTGTGTGTGTGTGTGTGTGTGTGTGCGCGCGTGCACATGCGCACATGTCTGTGTGTTTTTGTGTGAGAGTATACACTGTATATATACCATAAATATTTAACTGTTAATGTGTTAACTAAAACTAAAACACGAATAATCTGCAACGTACTCTCTTAACTCATGCTCATTGGCTCTCCAGCAAAACAATGGTCAATGTCTCCTGCTTGTGTGTCATGGGACACATATTTGACTAGAGCAAAGGCGTGACAGTTACACAACTACTGCAGACCTTGAGAGAGGCATCATTTCCCTTTTTAGTTGAAAAAATATATTTTTTTTAGCTTAGCTGCTCTGGCGCTACTGGTTCTTACCACAGTATGATAGATAACAAACCTAATATCCGCCATTTAAATTTTACTGAAGAAAAGGTGAAAGATGGTGATGAGGTAACTGTGGTCACACTGAACTGAATAAACCCTAGTGTCCAGGGCAACCGGCTAACACAAAACACAACTTGTAGGCTGTGTCTTTTGTCTTTCCAGGCTAATGACATTAACCAA
>NC_044068.1:5826244-5843744 GCF_902167405.1 Gadus morhua
ACCGTGCACTTCCACAGCACTGGCTCATAATAACATGGCGCTGGCACACACATAACGGTGCCCGCCACAGTGCTAACACTACAAGGGGAAAATAATCCAAGAAAAATCCACGGGACATGTAAGCACGTCGACCCCCCCCCCCCCCAAGACACCAGGTAGGTCCGATTGCATTCATATAAATACGACGTTTATTTTTGCGTTTACATGCGATTGCTCAACGCAAGCAAACACAGAAGCGCTCTCCAGCCGCAAAACGCTTGTGTGATGCTTTACGCGCTACTATCCGGGGTTTAAATCCCTAGCAGAGAAACAGCAGTGTCATTCAAGCGGAATGTACATGTGTGTGTTTACAGTCGCGTTGAGATTGATCTGTCATTTGCACGTTATGTCTGTCATGGCTGCAGGCTGCCCGTGCATCTACCGCTGTCCTTGGTATTGGCCATCACACCTTTACATTATGCCAATATTTTTAGGCCTTTATGGCGGTGGGTTTGATATGCATTCGTGCAGCCTGCTGCCGTAAATTGCATTAAATTAAATCATTATCGGGGAGGTCATCATAGCTAAATGACGTTTGTTGACAGTCCTTCTTCGTAGCGCAAGATCTATGGACCCAGACGGCCGTGTTATTTTAGGTGATTACAGTGTGAGGGCGGACAGCTAATGTAGGCCAGGTAAGGGGACCACCAGATGGCATGTTTTCAAGTTGTAATGTGGCTCATGGATTAGAATGACCAGACGAAAATGAAAAGTGGTGTTTAGGCCTTCAGTGCTGGGGTTTCCCATAATCGCCCCAGCGGTAACTCTATTAATAGAGGTGACCATATATTACACAAAACCGTTAAATGTGTCAGTAGGGCCATATATTCCCCCACGTTAGTCACACAGTCACATGTCTTGTCAATACAACATGATGATTCGCTATTATGAAGTGTAATAGCCTTATAGGTCTACACACCTGTACCTCAAAGGTGAAAGTTAACTAACCCATATTTGACCCACATAGTTATAATATGGCTAGCTTTTTTCATTGTGGGTTGAGAATGTAGATGGTTAAATAGCTTAGTGCAATGAGTTGGTATATAGGCCTTTGTTAGGCTGCTGAAGCAACAGCATTTCATCAGCCTGCAGCAATGGCAATTATGATGTAGCTTCTGAAGTCATCACCTAGCATAGAAACGTATTGGTTCCAAATTATGCCTTCTGTTGTCTGAATAATATATCTGTTCGGCTGTATGTCTGACTTCCTGTTTGAATGATACTAGTCGGTGTTAGGTTAGCAATTAACCATCCATTGTGTGGGTGTGTGTGTGGGTGTGTGACTGTGCCTGGTATTAAGAAAGTGTGTCTCTAATTTGTATTGTAATCATAATTCCATCTAGGTGGTATATAGTAATGTTTCAGTCCCTCTGCATTTGGCTGTCTCGCATTCTCCTGTTTCTTGGTTTTCCTACACCAAAATTCACCATTATATAAGAGTAAGGGGGAGTTGTTGGCCTCAACAAGAATATCACTCTAGGTTGTGCTCAACTTTTACGCCCATCTCATCTTTCATTGTTTTATTATCACAATTCAGTCCTTAAGAATGACTCTATCTGCAGGTTCCATCATCCTAAATGAGTTGTTTGTTTGAACAGCTGAATTGGAGTACGATGGTGAACCAGGAGGAGGAGCGGGTCGGCCGGTAACCGGAAGGTTGCTAGTTCGATCCCCTGCTCCTCCTAGCTCAGTGTGGAGGTGTCCCTGAGCGAGGCTCCTCACCCTAACTGCTCCCGACGAGCTGGTTGACACTGCCCCGCCAGTGTTTGAATGTCTACATGAATGGGTGCATGTTAGGCAATATTGTAAAAACACTTTCAGTGGCCATGAGTTAGAAATGCACTCTAAATGTCGTCCAGTCCATGGTATTTTTGATGCAGGGGGGGTCACACATGTTACACCTGTGAGGGACCAAAGCATCTGAGCCAATGGAGAAGGCGTCTTTATTATGGGGGGGGGGGGCTTTCGAAGACTCGTTCGACAGTTTAAGCGCTGACAGTTCTAGTTAATCACAACAAAACAGACGAGAGGGGGGGGGGTTGAAGGCCGAGATAAATAGAGAGAGGAAAAAAAGAGTTAGGAGGAGGAGATGAGAGAGGATAAGGAGAGATGTGACAAGGTAAGCTAGACATGACTTGGGGAAGGGAGATAGAGGTGAGAGGGAGGAGGGCAAGTGAGAGCGAGAGGGTGACAGATGGGATTGGGGAGAAAGAGAGAGAGAGGTGGAGGTGGATACACATTCTCACAGGAGTGAGGGAAAAATGGGAGCATATCACGAAAGGAAAGAAGAGAGAGAGAGAGAAAGAAAGGGTAAAAATGGGGTCACCGGGGGAAGCAGGGAGAGAATACATGATGAGGAAGAGAGTCGGGGAGAGGAGGTTTGCAGGACAGTGAGAGTCACTGAAGAGGCTAGAGAGACAAACACAGAACACGCCAGCCGATCCTTTCTGTCTGTGACGCCTGGCATGACTGTTAGTTCTCACCGTCTGTCTGTCTGTCGGTCTGCCTGTCTGTGACGCCTGGCCTGACTGTTAGGTCTCCCCTTCTGCTGTTCTTCCTCTCTATCTGTCTTTCTGTCTGTTTGTCGGTCGGTTTTTGGCCACCTGTTTTCATATAGTTCCCTCTTGCTATGAGCTATATGAGTGAATGTAGTGTGATATAAAGTGTTGGCGCCTGTTTATTGAGCACTATGTGAGCACTGTTCGATACCAACAATAGCTCCTCTAAATGCCGCAGGTGAACAACAGAGCCTCACCTTCTCGCGACACTTTTCTGCCATATTATTGGATTTCATGCTTTTGTTGAGGGATGAAAGATATGGCCTCCCTTGTGTTTCCTGTGTGTGTGTGTGTGTGTGTGTGTGTGTGTGTGTGTGTGTGTGTGTGTGTGTGTGTGTGTGTGTGTGTGTGTGTGTGTGTGTGTGTGTGTGTGTGTGTGTGTGTGTGTGTGTGTGTGTGTGATCGCCTGTGTGTGTGTGATCGCCTGTGTGTGTGTTTGAGAGAGAGACAAATACACACAAACAAACACAAATAAAAGCATTACAATGGGAATTTGTTCAATATACAAGTTCCACTATAACCAATATTTTCAGCAGTCCGTTTGTGTGTGTTTGTTCATTTGTTTGTGTGTGTGTGTGACGTGTGTGTGTGTGTGTTTGCACATGTGCACCTGTGTGTGTTCTTGATAAAGCCATTCTTTGCTGTAAAGGTTCGCTCTGCAGTCGTAAAAGCCTTGCTTGTTATGGGAAAACATGCGTCTGTATGTGTATCCGCTGTGCCCACACGTGTGTGTTTGCCTGACTTGACGTGTGTATTTGTGGGTCCAGGGTGAGCACCACCCCAGGGCCCCGATGAGGGGCCAAGTGGAACCCGACCGGCGCCCAGCCATGCCCTCCGGTGGCCCGGCCCCCACGGCGTCCGCCTCTGCTGACTCTGTTGAGGCCTTACCCTAGACTGGGCCCTGGCTGTCCCCTTAGCCTTAGTTTGGCCCTGGTCTTAGCCTTAGCCTGGCCCTGGTCTTAGCCTTAGCCTAGCCCTGGACCTGGTCTTAGCCTTAGCCATAGCATGGCCCTGGACCTGGTCCTGGCCTTAGCCTTAGCCTGGCCCTGGTCTTAGCCTTAGCCATAGCATGGCCCTGGACCTGGTCCTGGCCTTAGCCTTAGCCTGGCCCTGGTCTTAGCCTTAGCCATAGCATGGCCCTTGCCCCCCCACATGCCTTGCCCTCCCCTTAGCCTTAGCCTTGGCCTGGCCCTGGCCCTCCCCTTAGTCTTAGCCTGGCCCTGGCCCTGGCCCTGGCCTTAGCCTTAGCCATAGCATGGCCCTGGCCCCCCACTTTGCCTGAGCCTGCCCCTTGCCCCCCATTTAGCCTTGGCACCCCTTAGCCTTAGTCTGCCGGTAGCCCTCCCCATAGCCTGAGCCTGGCAATGGCTTGCCCCTGAGCTGTAGCCTTGGCCCTGGCGCTCCCTTAAGGCCCTGAACTCACCGCCCTGTCATCCAGCCTCCGGCCTTTTCCAGTCACTCTAGCTCAGGGTAGACACAATTGTTAGAATATATGTGTGTGTGTGTGTGTGTGTGTGTGTGTGTGTGTGTGTGTGTGTGTGTGTGTGTGTGTGTGTGTGTGTGTGTGTGTGTGTGTGTGTGTGTGTGTGTGTGTGTGTGTGTGTGTGTGTGCATGCATGTGTGTGAGAAAGGAAGAGAGAAAGAGAAAGGGTGAGAGTACGGATTTGTCGTATATGTGTGAGTTTGTGTATGTGTGGTGGGTGGGAGGCCTGTGAGTATATCTATACATGCTCTTATTTTAGTTTTTGGCTGTGTGTGTGTGTGTGTGTGTGTGTGTGTGTGTGTGTGTGTGTGTGTGTGTGTGTGTGTGTGTGTGTGTGTGTGTGTGTGTGTGTGTGTGTGTGTGTGTGTGTGTGTGTGTGAAAACGCCTGACGGACAGGACTAGTGGGAGGTAGCAGTTTTGTGGTGCAGCATTGGTAGGAGGCATTTCGAGCATGTGTGCGAGTGAACGTGTCAAGGTAACATAGCTCTAAATATGTGCAGGTGTCAAGTAGGCTGCGTGCTTTTGCTTTCCCTGTCTACTCAACCGTTGTCTAGTAACCACTGGGAGCTTGATACCAATGTGATCGCTGTTAAGGCGAAGCCTGTTTATATAGGAACTGGTTAGAAAGCCTGTTGCTGTCTGTAGCTTCGCTCCGCCCTGCTGCCTGTTTGAACGTAGCTGGAATCTGTTGTTTATCCTGATGCATGGGAACTCTCCTGAATCTATTCTAATGCCCCGCCCATTTGTGCCTGACTTGTCACTCAACAGGGGATCACGGGATAAGTGATGGTTTTATATTGCCCCATAAGGTGGTGGGGAAAGATAGTGCCAGCCTGTTTGACTCCGAGCCAAAAAGACCCGGGTTCGATCCCTCAATCTGTACAGCACAGTAGTAAGAATTTATAAAAACGACCAGAAATACACGGAAATATAATATACACAATATGAGTATAATATACGAAGGCAATGTAGCAATATTTGTAGAGAGCGTAGAAAGGTAAATGCAAAAAGTAAATATCAGCATTATAGACAATAGTAGTCCCTTTCACAGAGGTGTTAATGTAGAACCAAACATACATTTTTGTTAGGGCTGAACGATTATCGAATTCAAATTGAAATCGCGATGTAATAGAACGCGATATGCAAATCACAAGGGCTGCGATAAAAAAGAAAAAAAGAAAGACTGACTGGAAATCAGTACGATTCATTTTTTTTTTTTTTTTTTTACAGTTCAATAGTTAAATAAAGAAGTTTATAATATAAATTAATCTCAACACATCAGCCTGGCCTAACTGAAAGAGCAGCTTTTATGTGTTGACTGCTTCCAATGTTGTGTTGGTCATACTAAAGAATGTTTATTTATTTTTTAGTGAATAATACACAACATAAGGAACTTAATAATAATAAATTATAAAAATCGCACATTAAATCGCAATCGCAATATTGGTCAAAATAATCGTGATTAGATTATTTCCCCAAATCGTTCAGCCCTAATTTTTGTTTTGTTACATGTATGATGCTGGTATAGACAGGGGCGGACTGGCCATCGGGAGGTTCGGGAGATTTCCCGAACGGCCGGACGATTTCAGGCCGAGCCGGCCGGCCGTAATTCTTTTAGACTGTTTTATTTATTTTTTATTATTATATATATATATATTTTTTTTTTTGTAAAATATGTAAATAAAAAGGAAAAAGTTGAGTAAGCCGTGATTTGGGGTGGCCTGCTGCCGGATATTTACTTACAGCGTGAAACGGAGCCGATGCGATGTCTATGGGCCGATGTATTACTGTCAATTTAGAGGGGGGAGCACCCCCACAGTGTATGGGGGCAAAGCGAGCGGCCAAAGCGAACGGCCGAACGGCCCCTCCCAACATGGACTGCTCCGCGGTCTGTCATTTCTGATTGGCTCAGCCTGACACACGGCCGGGTCACTTACCCGGTACTTCTCGTTGATCTCACTGAAGTTACACAGAAATACGAAAATGTCAAAAAGTGGTGGAGAGGCAAAAGAATTGGGTGGCGCTCAGAAGTTGAGGTTGAAAAGGAAAAAAATGTTAGAGCAAGACGCAGCCAAATGTGCTAAATTAACCGACCTTTTCCATGGGAAAGCCAAGGTTGACGGCGACGCCCCTGTCAGCGAGACCAATGGTTAGGCGGGAACAGGACACAGCAGCATAGCTATGACAGGTGCACTAGCGAGCATGTTTGGCAATATAATAATGACTTAAACTAATTATGGAAGTACCAGAGACGTCGGAGAACAATTCATAATATTGTAATGCCCACGGAAGAGGCAGTGAATGAAGTATTGATTAGAGAGCGATTTATTAGATACCACCGCTAATAAACCATTGGAACACTTCAACACCGGTAACCACAGCAACGCACAACAAACCCCGGCCCGCCCCCATCTCCCAAACCCTGTGTATGTGTATTAAAATAAAGATTCCACTAAAATAATTGTACCTTGCACTATTTAGATCATTTTCAGCCTTGATTTACCTTTCTAGGCACATGCAATTTCTAATATTTTGTACATGGACAAGATTGCTTATAAAATATTTCCCAGTGATCTTCACAACTAGTTTTTATTATTTTACACTGTGGCAAAATTCAACGTGCGCTATTCCCGCGGTCTCATAAAAGGCCTCTCCATCCCAAAGTCCCGGGCCAAATTTTTGGGCCAGTCCATCCCTGGGTATAGATACACCTCAATAACAAGTGTCTTCGCTACTGCTAACAATATCCAACCCTGAGAAGTCCTAGTAGCCTATAGTCCTGAAACAATTTGTTCTACCTGTCAACTTTTCTCCATTCTGTGGCCAACAAAATCTCTCTTCAGAGAACTGGGAGCAGCTGCTGGAGCTGGAACAGTAGATATACTCCTTATGTTATCTCTTAACATCCATAGCCATTATTCTCAGTTAGTGGAGCAGTTTGTTTTGCTAGCATAAAACTAGCTAGCAAAAAGTGTATTGTAGCAGACTTTATTGTTTGACTATTTATTGTCAAATATGTTTTGGATAAGTAATGTTGGTTTGGTGTTTACGTAATCTTGACTTGAGGGCCGGTAGTATCCTTGCCTTACATATTTTCATCCAAAAGGTTACACAACAATTTCCCTAGTTTCCTATGCTATTTATGTTACTTCCTATGATTTTATTGTGCTCTGAGATTCACGTTAATTTCCCTCCTGCATTGATTTGTACTAAGATGATATCTGTTATAAGAATGTGCAGGATTTTATAACCGCTCTGTCTTGAAACTGTAGATGATGTTCTATTGTCTTCGTTCCTCTGTAAGCCTTTGACTCTTGCTGCAGTGGCTTTCTATATCTGGCGACGCTCCTATTAAGTAGGCTAGCCTATATTACAGAGCAATTAAGGATATTATCTAAAATGACTTGGCATGACCGTTGCACTGCATTCGCTCTTCTCTGAAACAGATTAGATATGCGTTATTTTTCTCTTACACTTACTGCCTATTTCATACACTTTATCATATTTAATTTCGTCAAAACAAATTCAAGAGTGTAGTTTAATCTAAAGTCAACATTATAAGGTTTTATACCTTAAAAAAAAAAATAAACTTGTGTAGTCGACACAAGTTTAGTGGAAACACACACACTAAAGTGTGAAGCTTTTCTGCACTCTTTCCAGTTATGAAACTTGCTCGTGCAGCACTTACACATTGTTGTAGCTACCCAAATATTGATTTTAGAGACCCATGCTTTGATTGTTTTTCAGCCTCACTTTTAAATAGCTTTGGATAAAAAGCATCTGTTAATGCGATGTAAATTAAAAAGAAAGAATGAAACAAATAAAGAAACAGAGCAAAGATCAATGAACGTACACTTCTCAAGTCGGCCGACGTGACGCTTGTCCGATAAATCGTATCTCATCACTGCCAGCGTGAATAATATAACGTCTATCCCCCCGAGCGAGGAGGCGAGGGCCCGCTCTATGCACTCTGCTGTTGTGCTGTTGTTACCCCGAGACCACGGAGATGGGATCTCTCTGAAGCGTAAAGACATGAAAAGGGAACATTAATTCATTACCGCCTCAATTTGTAGCATCGCAAAACTCTCCCCGGTCTCCCGAGTCTCCCCCACCACCCTCTCCTTCTCTACCCTCCCCTCCCCTACCCTCCGAACCCTTGGAGAGACTTCAAAAGACACTGAGAGAGTGTGAATAATAAGGATTGCTATTGGCTAGGCTACTGGCAAGAATCTGGGCAACGTGATACACATCACGAAGCAAGGGTCACGATTGAAATATATCGTGATGTATTAGGATTCTATAGCATTGGGATGTATTGGAATATTTTGCAGCATAATTCTTTTTTTTTAAGTTCATTGTAAAAATATTAGGAATGTTAAATGACTGATTGGCTCAGTCATTTAGGGTCCCAATACTGTTATAGGGGAGATAAATACGATACTATGACAAGTCCTGAGAGTTTTGGCAACCGCATGTGTAAACCATGCTCCAGGAGTTAATAAAATAGTAAATACTAAAATCCCGATATTTAGTGTATCGATTTCACTGCCTTACACCCTATTGAATACGTGTACTGTGAGGCCTAAACATTTTTTTTGTTTGGTTCCGGTTTCCGACCGACCCTGTCAATTTTTGTGCGACCCAAATTATTTTATGAGCTTTAAAAAAAAAAAAAAAAAAAAAAAAAAAGAAAAAAAAAAAAATTGATGCAAACTATAATTACGTTTTGGTACAGCACCTCTTCATTCTGTACAAGGATGAGCGAATTTTCTCGTTTTTAAATGAAAACAACCTACCTATCATTCGCTGCCGCTGGAAAAAATAAAATAAAAAAATAAAATAAATTCCCTACCTACCCATGACCTCAACTGACAACCAAGAGGAACCAAACTTTTTTTTTTTTTAGGCCTTACGATCTCTCCATCAACTGCTCATGAAGTAATCCCCACCGATTCCGCTACTCCAAATGGTAATGGAAGAGTTAAAAAAAAGCTCACATCCAACCAGCCCCAAACTTCCTATTTTCTGATGGCTCCCCCTCCCTCCCCTTCTCCCCAGGCTAATCACCGAGCCTTACATGCAATATGCAGTATGTATATTCAGTTTAAACTGTGTCTGGGGGCGATTTATCTTCCCAAGGTCAGAGTAACTACCGCACACCTTAGTTGAGACTCATTCGAAGGCGACAAGTGTGTGTGTGTGTGTGTGTGTGTGTGTGTGTGTGTGTGTGTGTGTGTGTGTGTGTGTGTGTGTGTGTGTGTGTGTGTGTGTGTGTGTGTGTGTGTGTGTGTGTGTGTGTGTGTGTGTGTGCGTGCGTGTGCGTGTATTGACCCAACAGTGTGTGCTTAGGAATCCCATTTATTCTGACCTCATGAGAGGAATCCATTTGGTCAGCAGCAGAAGACAACATCGCCGCCAGTGCCTCCGCTAATTACAGAGAATGGATGGCTTTCTGTGTCCACCCGGTCACTTGACAGCAATTTACGTGAGTGAAGACAATCCACCCTGAGCTAATATTAGCGTTATAGCATTACAGGGAGAAAAATACAAAAAAAACACGAAAAATAAAACACGCCCGTCATGATATTTCTGCCCAGTGTCCAGAGACGATCTTTTGTGCAACTAAAGCCAGTGTACTAAATTTGAGTCCACACAGAACACTGCGGCTGTGATGAAACAGTCTTACCAGCTGATGTGTTTCCTGTCAACAAACTAACAAACAGTGTTTTGTTGTGTGTTGTTTTCTGTGTGACTTACTGTTGTAACAGACTGGGTTCTAGCAGCCCCACGGCCTTTACGGTCTCCTCCTCCCCTTCCTCTCCTCTCCTCCAACTCTCCTCCTTTCCTTCTCCTCTTCCTAATTCTCGCCTGAGACTAGGCATCTCCTCATCAGGGAGGGGGGGGGGGGGGGGGGGGGGGGCTGGGTCAGTCCCAGGCCTAAATTTAGCCCTGCTCGGACTCTTGACTATCACATAGATTAGGGGGCTGTGATGTGATGTCTTAGCGCTGTCTTCAGTTCAAGACCCAGTGCAACCTCAGGCACAGCACAAATACACTGCTCAGAACCTCTTCAGCTGATGCTTGGTGTGTTGTGTGATGTGTGTGTGTGTGTGTGTGTGTGTGAGTGTGTGTGTGTGTGTGTGTGTGTGTGTGTGTGTTTACAGAGGGACTCGCAGATGCTAAACACAATCTTGTGGACAAGGATGCAAGCGGGTCCACATATGAGCATGTGTGTCAGTCACACACACACACACACACACACACACACACACACACACACACACACACACACACACACACACACACACACACACACACACACACACACACACACACACACACACACACACGTGTTTGTGGGCAACTAATGACGTAGTGTAAGGCAGAGAACACAGATGCACAGGCTGAATAGATTAAAGCATGGGGCGACACAGCTGTGCTCTCTTTGATGCCCCGGCATGAAACTGCAGGAAATTACAACAAAAAAGGGATGCACATGCACATCTTAGAGGGGCTTTAAATAAAAAAAATATCTGCACACCAGCTGCTCTACAGGCCAACGTGAGTTGCATTGGATCCAAAGTGACATCTGATTGATTCGCTGATACTCCCAGAGAGAACATACGGTGGCGTGTTAGGATTGAAGGCAGATCGGAAAGGTCAACGCGATCGTATTCTACCATAGTGCCTTAGAACGTACCTCGCCCCTCTGTGTGTCGCTGTCTGACAAGGTGTTAACAAACCCTGTGTTACCCTTCCTCCGCCACTTCTCCTTCCTGTCTCCCTGTCCGGTGTGGTGTGGGTACCGCCTTACCTCACATGCTGTTGAAGGTGGTGCAACAGGAGGGGGTGTGTGTTCTCATTTCCCAGCCCAGGTGTGAATGATTACCACCAGCCTCTGTCTTGACCCCCCCAGCGGTGTGTGTGTTAGATGGAAGAAATGTGCACACTGTGGTGGTGATGGTGATGGTGGGGAAGGCTGCTTAAATAACCATGGGTCTTTTGTTGGTTTGAGGTTTGCGTCTGGAGTGCAAACAAAATGGTTGCTCCGTCGATTGTATTGTTACTTCGATTTCAGCATAACAACAGACTATGATAGTTGATAGATCTGTCTGATTAGTTTTGCTTGGCACATTAACCAGACATGGTATGCTGTTATAACAGTTACTGTGAGAACTGTGAGACTGTAACTGTTTTTTGATAAAAACTGTTTATCCATTTATTCTTAATATTGGTACGACAGTTGCTGTGTTTACTTGATTAGATGAGGCAGTGGCCAGAAAATATATAAATTGCAATCGCCGTTTTGATAGTATTATGGGTACTTTACATGAGGAGTTTGGCAGAAAGTATTTGATGTAGCTGTGTCGGTTGCCACATAAAACCCTGTGGAGATGCGTGTAATTAAAAGCCCTGGCTGTATAACCTAAAAATAAAATTAATTTGAAGCAGCACTAATGTCTTTAGCTACTGAATGTGTTGCTGTAATCCATCACAACATAACAGCACATCTTTGTGCCTGTGAAAGCATTTCAGGATAGGCAATAACAAGGCAAATGGGAGTTGATGTGAATTTACAGTTGGCACTTTTCCCAAATCCAGTCCCAATTCCATGATTGGCTATGTTCGTTGTTGAATTGTGTATTGTCATTAAGATATGTCCTCCTCTGACCGACACCAAAGGGACAGAGTCGTCACTTAATAATCAGTTGTCATAAACAGTTTGACCTTGAACATCTGATCACACACACACACACACACACACACACACACACACACACACACACACACACACACACACACACACACACACACACACACACACACACACACACACACACACACACACAGATAGACATTCACCTTACATTCACACACATAGCTACACGCACGCACGCACGCACACACACACACACACACACACACATACATACATACATACATACATACATACATACATACATACATACATACATACATACATACATACATACATACATACATACATACATACATACATGCATGCATGCATGCATGCATGCATGCATGCATGCATACATACACACACAGATACACACACACACACACACACACACACACACACACACACACACACACACACACAAACACAGACACAAACCGACACACACCGACACAGGAAGAGGCTAATCCCGGGCATCGTTTCAGTGAGCATCAGTGAGTGAATTCATGCAGACTGGTATGAGTCTGCAGCCGACGGACGACAGCGGACAGATGGGAGGGGGAGGTCCACTCTGCTGGGGGACGAGGGGGAGAGCGGCCAGACTAGGTCCAGTCTGGTCCATAGAGAGCGATACAGCAGCAGCACTGGTTAAATGTCATAAAGCAAATCCACATAGACATAGACATACACACACACACACTCGCACGTGCACCCGCACACAAATTCACATAGACACAAATGCACACGCACACACATTCACCTTAACACACACACACACACACGTTCATCTTAACAGACATACACACACACACACACACTTTCAACTTAATGGACACACACACACACACGCACACGCACACGCACACACGCACACACTCTCAGGACAGTGTTGGGGACAGGAACCAGTGTGAACTAACCAGTGTGAAGCTGAGCGTCTGATGTGGAGGGATCTATTATCCAGGGCGGCCGAGTCCAGCCCACGCTGGGAGCTGCTCCACAAAGGGGTTCCTGAGTCCTCAGCGTTGTTAAATCACCTGTGAAGCCCCCACGAGCCTCTAACACGGATTACCTCATTTCACCTCCGTTCATTGTAACGAGCTTCTTATTCATTCAGGGAGGAATAACATGAAGGGGAGCACGATAGTGGTGCTAGGGTGTGTTGTCTAGTCCGTACCTCAATGACCGCAGTGCACACGTAGGCCTCACCCGTACCTACTTATTGAAGGTGACATATTATACCACGAGGAGTGAGTGTGATTAGCCGTCAGAAGCTGTTTTGAAAATCTGCCTCTTCACAAGTGTCCACCTAGACGCCCACTTGTGATGTCAGAAGAGGCAAATTTTCAAAACGGCATGTGACGGCTAATCACACAAACACCTGGTGGTGTAATATGTCACCTTTAACGTGTAAAGCATCTCAGTGCAAAATCACTAAATACAATAAAAAAAGTGAGTTTTTTCCCTAAGAGAGGAAACAGCGACCCTTTGAGTTTCAATTCGCCGAAGGCAGCGAGTAAAACTGGTTCTCCCCGCGGTGATACGATGAGGTCAGACGGCACAACAGAACATGAGGGCCAGCAGTAAACAAACACAGCGCTTCGTGACGATCCGCACACCGTAGAGCCAGTCACCTGAAGACGATGCGGTCAACCTACAGTGTTTGTGTGCGGGACGGGGGATGAGGCTAAAAGTGTGTGTGCGTTGCAGCGGCAGGAAAGGAGCAGAGAGGGTCACGTGGAGCGATGAATGTTTGATGATGGTGTCTTTAGCGTCTGCTCGCAGATCCCCCGCTGGGTCCGATGCCCACCCAGGCATGAGACGCGTGGGCTTGGCTCTCTAGAGCTTTCGTTTGCACTCTTAATGCCACTCTGTGACCCCAACCCCCCCCTTCTCACAGTGTACCCATGGAAGACACCCCCCCCTCTTCACACTCGCCCCCCCCCCTTATGCCATGCCCAGTGACCGCTCTCCACACCACCCAGGGTGTAGACAGCCCTAGCAGTGGCCCTTGCCCAAACCATCCCTCCTCCTCCTCCTCCTCCTCCTCCTCCTCCTCCTCCTCCTCCTCCTCCTCTTCTCTCAGCTGCATCCTCTTCCTTCTTTTCCACCTCCTCCTCCCCCTCTCTATCCTCCATCCGACCCCCCTGCCTCCTCCCTCTCCTCCTCCTCCTTCTGCCACATCCCCCAACTTCCTCCTCTTCAATCTACTCCAGCTCATCCCTTCCTTTCTCTTCCTCCTTTCTCCTCCACCTCATCCCTTCTCTTCCTCCCTCCTCCTCCTCTCCCTGCTCCTCCTCCCATATCCCTTCTCCTTCTCCCTTCTCCTCCTCCTCCTCCTCCTACTGTGTGTCCCGGCTGAGATGTAGGTCAGCATATGCGGCCCGGCGCTCTCCCAGGCCTCCGCCCGCGCAGCCAAAGGATGGAGCGCGCAGGACCAGTGGGGGGGGAGGAAGACGATGGAGATGGAGAGAACAAACGGGTGGAGGAAGGGGAGAAGTGAGGAGGGGAGGTGAATACCTGACAGAGGAGGAGTGAAGGACACTGACAGTCCCATTGAGGCCCCTGGAACAAACGTATCACCGCTGGCACCCCGTGTCGGCTGCATCTATCTGTTGTTCTACCGCCACCACCACCTCCTCCACCACCACCACCACCTCCTCCACCACCACCTCCTCCACCACCACCACCACCACCACCACCACCATTACCACCACCCGCACATCTTAGCGGTGTGGGAATGTGAACAGGGCTGGCGCGTTGAGATAACAGCCTGGCATTGTGTGTGTGTGTGTGTGTGTGTGTTTGTACGCGAATGCGGGGTTGTGTGTGTGCGCGTGAGTGTGCCTATGTGAATGCGGGGGGTGTTTGTGTGCGTGGGTGTGTGCTGTGTCTCCGTGTGTTTGTGCGACATTCTCTGTGTTTATCTTGGGTCGCTTGTTTGTTCCCATGGCATAAACACAACGTGTTATCTTCATGTTCGTTTTTTTGTTTCGCGGCGGGCACCTCGTCGGCTATAGCACCCAAACTATAAACTTGAAAAATAAAGTCAGCAAATGATAAAGCTAACGGTTGTGTTAGGAGCTTGACTCCATGATGTAACCTGCGAGTACTCTACCGCTAATCCTGGCGAATATCCCAGCATGCACCGTGACGAGTCGAAACCGTGATGGTTTGTCTCATGCTGTCCTTGGCTGCAGCATGATTGATGCGCTGTCGTTCTCACGCCCCACACCACTGTAAATATAATACGAAATCTTCTGAACCAGAGACTCAGCCCACTGCTTTATGATAGCTGGCACTTGACCTAGAGGCTGACTCTGAAATCCTTTTGAATCAGTCAAAGGTGGGAGTTGAAGACTCGAAGACCTATGGCTTCAAATCACCTTTACAATAACGTTGAAATTACTTTTCAAAAAAGCGTCATGAGATTGATGAAGGTTGAAGAATAGTCTACGCTGTGATGTCGCTGTGATGCTGACCTCAAGACATAATAATCTGGGTTGGTTTAGCTCAGGTACAGCAGGTTGACTTGTAACCGGAAGGTTGCTAGTTCGATCCCCGGCTCCTCTTAGATGAGTGTCGATGTGTCCCGGAGCAAGACGCTTAACCCTAAAACTGCTCCTGACGAGCTGGCTGTCGCCTTGCATGGTTGACACCGCCGTCTGTGTGTCAATGTTGGTATAAGTCGCTTTGGATAAAAGTGTCTTCTAAATGCCCTGAATGTCAATGTAATCCTGACACGATTGGCACAGGTGTTTACATGGACATGACAAGATGTCAGCCTTAGTTGACATTTTGAACTGAGGCTGTAAGAGATTCTCTCGCTCAAAATCGAAGGCTAAAGTCAAACAAACATTCAAACGGATGCTAAAGACTCAGTCGAGGTAATACGTTGTCCTCAATGGGGGTTATTGCGTGGCCTGGGTGATATTTATCAAGTCCACTCACACACAATTTAGCGCTATAGCAGGCTAGCTGAAAGTGAGTCGGCCAATTCATCGACCACGCACGACCGGCGGTCATCGGGCGCCATCCACCGAGAGGAGATCCTGCTATTTCCAGCTTCTACTAGCAACAACCACTATGCTCTTTACATCTCAGCAGCTATAACCAATTCCCCAGCAGGTATGGGGCTCTTTGGACATCAATAATAGATGTCGGGGGTGGGCGAGCCAGCTACAAAGCTTTAACATGCATGTGTGTAGATAATGTGGGAGACGTATGGGAGGACGCTTTCAAAGAACATTATGCTCAGAGTGCTTTTAGCTCAGAAAACCTAAAGACAAGAGAAAAAGTAGTCCCTTGGGTCCTCAACTATCGGGAGGTAATCTGCACTCGCCTCTTAAGGTCACAATCACCACCATCTTCTTCCTGAGTGAAGGCCTACGGTTTGTAATTATGTATGCCACTGAAGCAGTATTTCACTCTAAATTATGGATTATTCTCACCAGTGACTATAACCTTTCAAGCTAAATCTTGAATGAAACCTGTTAAGTATAGCTATATTTAATATTTTTATATGAGTCCAGCTGGATTATATGCTAGCTCAATATGAGCTGTGTGTATAAATGTGTTTCCATCAATTTCTTAACAATTTCTTACCGGCTACTATTGTCGAGGGTTATGGGTAGCAGTGTGGATAATCACATCCATTTCAGTTAAAATCCCTAGGATACCATTAGGCAAATCCTTTAGGATGAATGAAGATAAAATTGGAGAAGATTTATTTCATGCTACATTATGAGCATCGGAAAGGTCAGAGACTCCATGTCCAGTGACTGGAAGGTCAGTAGAACAATCTGTCTCCAAGCTAGCTGAGGATACCACAATGGGTGTGGGTGGGTTCAAACTGTGAACGTTTCTCCATTGGTTGGCACTGTGGCCTCCAGCAATAAGAACTGGCCTAAATCCTGGCCTAGAGAGGCCAGATTCCGGGTCTGACAGTTGAGTGTTGTGTCTCTGGATGCCTTGAAACTTAAACCTACCATGACATAATTTAAAGAGACTCTTTTGTTTGGTCTTTAGGGATCTATGTGTTTATTATCGCCTTAAGCACCACTTAAATATGTAATAACTGTGTGTAATGGAGGGAAGCAAAAATATTAATTAGTGAAAAAATAAAGCCAGGCAGACGTGCTATTTCTGGATCGCGTTGCAGAACATAGTCTATCGGTCGGAGACAAAAACATTTATTTTTAATGTTTTAGAAAAAAGCACTGTCTTATTGACAGTTAAGTCCTTTCAAGTGTTTCAAAGTGGTATCAGGATGGCACAGACAGCCAGACGAACAATGCTCCTTTTCTCTATCCCGTTTTATCTCGGCCTCGACTGATCCGTGATGTCAGATTACCAAAGCACCCGCTAATTTCTGAAAAGGAAGCACCAAGCCACTGTCTTCTCCCGTCTTAATGTGGTGATTTCTCTGCAGATGCCTTCCCCAAGGGCTCCAACACAAAGGCCATATGGCAGTGTATTTGCGTCCTTGCTTCTCAACGTGGCTGGAAGGACGAGGAATTATCGTCTGTTAACCGGTCATTTGTGATACCATGGCTGTCGTCAAGGCCTCGTCGTTGTCGAGGGAGGCTCGATGTGAGTAGACCGGTCGGCCCTCAGTTGGTGTGCTAGGTAAGCCAACGTGTGAACGTTCTTATTGAGGTTCTGCTTGGGCTTGGGGAGTGAACGGGTCAGATCGTCAACCACCGGAAGCTACTGTTAAA
>NC_044068.1:5896934-5936934 GCF_902167405.1 Gadus morhua
CCCCCCCCCCCCCCCCCCCCCCCCCCCCCCCCCCCCCCCCCCCCCCCCCCCCCCCCCCCCCCCCCCCCCCCCCAACGCTGTCAGATTCAGACCAGTCGCCGATAAACACTATACGTTTTTCTTGTTTCGTGTTTATTTATTTGCATCCTGACTTGTCGTCATCACACTCCTTATCCCATTCCATTCGCACATACACACACACACACACACATGCACATGCACATACGCACACACACACGCACATGTGCACGGTTACTCAAACGCACGGACGTGGACTCTCCCTGCCGCTGGAGCCGAGCTGCCGGTCCGGTCGGTAGAGGGACGGGCAGAACAGGGTAATGCCCCCCCTCCATCCCATAGGCCCCCCCTCGCCCATCAGCCACTGTGATATGTACATAGGAATGCCTGGTCCATTGGGGTGGGTGTGATGCGTGTGGTGTGTCTGCGTGGTCCGTTGTGTGTCTCGGGGCGAAGGATAAAAGCAAAAGTTGTCGAACATTTTGTGTTTGGGTGTGTCTGTGTGTGTGGGTTTGTCTGTGTTAAGAATTGCAAAGTCTGTGTGTGCTTATCTCTGTACAGCATTTGAAGGTGTGTCTCTGTGTCTGTGTGTGCACGCGCATGTGTGTGTGTGTGTGTGTGTGCGTCCGTGAGTGCATGTTGTGTGTGTGTGTGTGTGTGTGTGTGTGTGTATGTGTGCGTGAGTGAGAGGAAGATAACGGCTTCTCCTTGACACCCTTTGAATGAGTTCTCCTGATATGTGTTGGCTTGTACAGTGATGCTGCATGTCTGTTATCGGTGAAAGATGGTTTCAATTAAAAACAAAGGAAAAAAACGCCCATGAAAACATCGGGATGTGTTGCATGAATTCTTCCGTCATCCACCTGATCCTTACCTGCGTTTCTCACTCTCCGTCTCTCTCTGTCTCATGTCAAACGTTTTCCATATAGAGAGGGAAGGAAATGTGAAGCACATTGACGCCAATTTAAAAATCGACATGTGATTCTTTTTTTTTATGTTATTTTTTTCTTCTTGTTTTGATCGTTCATACTTAACTTCACTGTACCCCGAAGGGAACCTTCACTTCACCGTCGTGGTCCACCAACCATCCCACCCCGGACCTCAGCTCAGGGGAGACGGGACGGTACAGTCCGGCCTCCATGGCTCTGCCGTCGCTGCTGTAATACGCAGTGCTTTTTCTCTCCTCTCTCTTCTTCCTCCTCCACCTTCTTCCAGCTTTTTATCCTCTTAGACACCATAATGGGATATTGATTTAGAAAGCGGCCCGGAGAATGGGGCTCTTCTTCTTCGGAGGAGGAGGAGGAGGAAGATATACCTCCACCACCCCTGGCTTAGTAAATAGAAGAGCGTTAGAAACCACACACACAGAGCAAACACTGCACGGCTATGCGGTGTTCGCTCGGTGTTTGGGGTTTTTCAACGCTCTGTTCTCCCACTTGTGTTGAAGACGGGTGGGAGCGCTGCTGGAGAATCCGGACCGGCCCTGACCGGTCCTAACCAGTCTGGGACACTTTCTATTTGTGATGTTATTCACAACCGAATCCATTAAAAGATGTCCTTGAACCGCTTGGTTTCACTCTTCCACTTCTTTTGGTGGAGTTTATGTAATGGATTCCGAAAAAATACAACAGCTTATTTTTCATCGTACACAAAAATGTATTGTTTGCAACTTATATAATCTTAAATAGTAGTGATGATCGGAGGTGGAATAGTGGTGGGAGAGGAGGAGTGCTGGCGTTTGAGAAAGGAGGTGATAATATCAGATTCAAACTTTGAATCTATGCGATACCAAAACCTGAAAATAGCAATAGTTCAATAGTTCATATTCGAAGAGAGCCACCCCTGCGTATTTCTGTAAACCCCCTGTGACGCCTCACAGCCGTGCAGTTTGAGCGTTGGTGACTCACAGCAGGGATCGGTCCCAGGTTCGAGAGGACTGGGAGAAGTTCTGCGGCAACACAAAACTTCTGATCCCTCCCCCAACCCACGCTTGTCACGACTCTACCGTCACGGGCCATATATTTCCTGTTTGGATACGAGGTGGGCCCATCGTCAGTGACGGGGAGTATCACCAGCTCACGTGATCAGCCAATCGGGATGGGACTGAGTATAGGAAGGATTGTTGATCAGAATGTTGTAAAATCTGGCCCAATCTGGCGACACTGTGCATGGATGATTTGATGGCTCGGTGGATTGTGATCTGCGGTCACATTGTTTTGTCGCCAGTTACACGAGATGGGGAGGGTTAACGTGGTCAGAGCCGGACAGTAACGGAGTACATTTACTTGAGTACAGTACTTAAGTACAATTTTGAGGGATCTGTACTTTACTCGAGTATCATTTTTTGGGAGTACTCATGACTTTACTCAAGTACATTTGAGAGGCAAATATTGTACTCTTTACTCCGTTACATTTCTATCCATAACCGTGAGTACCCGTTACTCCTTCTGAAAAATAAAAGGAGAAAAGAAAAATCACGGAAACCCTCAATTTGTTGTTTCCCTCTCAAACGTGATTCCCTCTCAAACTGATTAGGACAGCCTTCAGCCTATCAGCAATCACCTTCGCTTTCCGCCAAAGCCAACTCCCTGGTCAGAATTAGATGAGAGACGATTGTTGATTTGATTGATAAAAAAACGGAGAAACTCACGCATACATAGAATTGTTAGCTGAATTTTCTTTTCTGATATTGCATATTTATGTAAGCTGAGCAATTGTTTTTATGTTCTTGAGTATACTGTTATGCTGTATACTATTGTGCTATTGCCATGGTAAAAAGATGAAAATTACTTGATTTTACTTTCAATTCCTTTTACATTCTCCAAGGTGTTAACATTTTTCATAACTCCATGTAGGACGTTTCTATACATAAATGTAAGCACTGTGGCAGTAGTAATGCAATATTTAGAAAACATACTCTTGTACTCTTGATACTCAAGTACTTTTAAAAACAAGTACTTCAGTACTTTTACTTAAGTAGACATCTGACTGTAGTACTTTTACTTGTACTTGAGTAAAATTTAGCAAGGGGTATCTGTACTTTTACTCAAGTAAGGAAGCTGTGTACTCTGTCCGCCTCTGAACGTGGTCTTGTCATTGTGAGGAGGGTGGGGTGGGGTGGGGTGTAAATGGGACAGGAAGTGTAAATGACCTGTGTTGTTCAGCAGGAGGGTGTAGGATTGATCGTGTCTCGAGTTGCTCAAACCAAAGTGAGGAGATGGGAAGACATGCGGCGCAATGCTTTTTTTTTTTCCTTTTCTCTTCTTCGTCTTTTCAATTAAACTAGTTTGTATTGCGTTTCGTTTCGCAGAAGCTTGGAGTCCGGAGGCAGAATCGATAGTCTATCTCAGAGCGGTGCGGCGTCTTTCTTGGGACAGGTGCATCCATCACTTTGACACTGTCATCTCGACGCCCTGTGTGTGCGTGTGTGTGTGTGTGAGTGTGTGTGTGTGTGTGTGTGTGTGTGTGTGTGTGTGTGTGTGTGTGTGTGTGTGTGTGTGTGTGTGTGTGTGTGTGTGTGTGTATGTGTGTGCGTATCCCCACACACGTCTTCCTTCATTCAAAGGATTGTTTAAAAGTATCTGTCTGCGATGGTTCAGAAACAAAACAGGTTCAACAGCATGCTGGAGGGTATTCGAGGGAGGTTTTTATTTGAATGAACTGAAGAGTACTGCACAAGGTTGCATCGGCTGAGGTTTATGCATAGACTTAGGCTTGTTTTTGTCTCTTTTAAATCATATAGGCTTGCCTACATGTATATATATATATTTATTTTTTTAAATAATATCTTCGTTGCTTTGTCACACATTGATGTAGAACCTCGAAGAGACATAAACTCCTATATATATTTTTCATTTATTCACCTTTTTTTTTTTTTTACATATAGATTTTAGACATTCATTCATATATTAGGCCTATGTGTTGCGCCCCTCCAATTGGGTTTCGGTGAAGGATTTAAAGTCGAATAGAACCCTAAATCATCCTTCAGGATTTAGAAATTGAAACACCTGCACGCACCACTACAAGACTGTCCACTGGTAACACTAGATTATGCATTCAAGCAGAATGGTAAAGAAAAACGTGGATGCTTTCTGATATGCATTGAAACACTCGACTGAAGACAAACAACCGGAAGGGCTTGAAAACGCGAAACTTGAGGGTGATTTCCTTCAACCCCGATCGGTTTGGAACGGCTATTGCCTTCTCAGACTCGAGCCACATAAGTCAATTTTTTTTCGTTATGATTCAACAAATAATTCCGCCATCTTTGTAGTCTGCAAACTCCAGGACTTCAGGACGGGAGGAGAGTAACCGGGGAGAAAAGTCCGGGTGTTTTCTTTTTCGGGTTGGCTTTTTGGGAGCAGCAACGTGATTCGGGGGGGGGGGGGGGGGGGGGGGGATGGGGTAGCCTATACATTAATTTACATGTTCTTGTACATGGAGCGGTCCCGGGGGAGCTGGGGCTGCTGCGCGGTCAGTTTGAGGTGGAAGTGGTACACGGTGAGCGTGATGACAATGATGAGGCCCAGGATGAAACCAAGCACGAGCGGCAGGGCCTCCTCCAGACGCTCCCTCTGGTCCGTGATGCACTTGTAGGCTGAAGGGTTGGAAACAAAAAGAATAAGTACAAAATATCAAATAAAAAAATTATATATAAAATCATACACACATAAATTAAATAAATGTAGCAATATTTTTGGATCAACCGATCAATAAAATCAATTAAAATACTCTCGTTGCGTCCGAATCGAAGCCAGAATTAATTGATGAAGAGACTTGCTGGTGGTGGAGGTGGGGATGGTGGTGGTGGAGGAGGTGGTAGTGGTGGGACAAGAGCAGGCGTGCAAGTGTTTGGGGGTGGAGATGATGGAGGGGTGGTGGTGGTGACCTTCATCGTCCTAATCTTCATCATCGTAGTCGTCCATCAACACAACCGCACGCCAACAACAATGTCGTTAACGCTCTCATTGATTTCTCTCACGTTCGCTGAAGATGAAGTCGGAGGTGATGTCGAAGGGCTGGATCTGGATGTCGTACATGGACAGCGTGACGCCCTTCTGGTGGTCGGTGGAGATGAGCGTGAGGGTCTGCTGGGCCGCGCACACGTACGACTGGCCGGCGGGGGTCACCAGAGCGGACAGGCGATGCGTGGAGGCCGTGTGCTTCCCCGCTGCGGGAACAAAGAACACATGAATATGTTAATGTTGGCCTATAGGACGTATCTTTAAACAGGGGCTTCGTGGTTTGACGCTCGTCGCGTCCGGCGCATGTGAGCTCTAACTACTTTCTGCCGTCTTAGATTAATAAAGTGTAATAATTATATGTATATATATGTATGTGATTTCCTGCAGGCCTACACCCACTGCTACACTGGAATACGAATAATTGTTTGTTTACATATGTATATTTGAAGCGATGGTCTGATTGGCAGATACTAATAATAGATTACTATACGTGGAGCTGAAGCCTTTACCAGGCTGTAGGGATTGGCACGAAAGGGAGTGAAGCCCCGCTGAGTTGCCACGTGACCAACTTACGGTTGTATGCGTTGATGAAGTGTGTCGTCTCCGCGGTGTCGTAGAAGAACTGCACTTTGCTGACCTTCCACACCTCGACCCCCTTGTCACGAAACTCCTGTAATTCCACACACAACCCACGCTTGATTAATTATGGTTTCATAAGAATTGTTTCCTGATGGACGGGTGTGCCGGCCGGGGGTTGTTGTTGTGTCTTTTTAGCACAACCCAAATGTTTTTGTTAATACAAATTATTTCCTGTTCCTTTTATAGTCCCTCTCACACCTTAGAAAAGTAGATGTGGAGCGTGTAGGCGTTGTTCTTCCACGAGATGTGGATCTCGGACTCCGTGGATGCACACTTTCCCTCGATCTCAGCGCCCCGGGGGAGGGGCAGGTAAGCCTGCTCCGTGATCAGCTGAGGGTGGTGGGGGGTGGTGGTGGGGGGTGGGGGGTGGGGGGTGGGGGGGGGGGAACAACACGGACACGGACACGAAAGTGGAATCAGCAGAACCATTTGAGAACCGTTAGAAAGCGAATTTCAACGATTGGCATTTTACGCACGACTTCCCTCGCTCAGTGGGGCCAAATACACATTAATATAAAGGATATAAAGGACGTGCTGTTCATCCTATTGAAAATGTGTTAATATGCTTGAGTTATATGTGAGTGACAGTTTAAATACATCGGAACTTTGCCAATTTCCGGCGCAAAAGGGGATTTGGCCAGTTTTACGCATTCAGGGTAGGACTCATTCCTGAGAGCTGTACGCTGCACAAAAATGCAAAACTAAAATAAATAAATAAATAAACGTCACAAAGGCTATCATAAACGTCGTCACATGTGTCCGCCCCCCCCCCTTAAAAAAAAAAACATTTGGGAATTCCTTACGTCTATCCCGTTGAGCGCGAGCACGTCGAATGGCACGGTGAGTCTAACGGCAAACTCGACCATGAGACAAGTCGTGCCGTTCTCCCGGACTGCGAAAATGCCTTTGTCCGGGTTAGTGGACAAGCCGGATAAGTTTTCCCCTTCCTGCTCTGCCAAAACCATGGGCCGGAACAAAAGACCTGCGAGGGGGCAACCAAAAAACGGACAATGAATGAAATGGAACCTAAAAAAAAATAGAGCAGGTACATTCAAAAGGCAAAAGCCACGCAGGTGCATGTGGGCAGAGTGTGTGTTCCTGCCAACATGCCAATGCAAAATGTGCAGAATCAGCTCAATCAGCGGAGTGAACTCTCGGCTTCCGACAGAACGAAGAGGTTATTTGTTTAGTATTTGACTCGTTTTGCAGCGTTTGGCGAGGGGGCATCGAGTCCAAAACATCCGCAGTCACACCAAAAGGAGAAGAGCAATGTATGCGTCAGGGAATATGGAGTTAAATGGTGCATTGCAAACATTTGTTGCAAATACTGAGAACTTCCTCCTTTTGAAACCCTGCGAAGATTCCGACTACTCAATAGACAATCGCTTGACATGCACACTGGAGACACATACAGGGGCTGCACACACACACACACACACACACACACACACACACACACACACACACACACACACACACACACACACACACACACACACACACACACACAACACACACACACACACACACACACACACACACACACACACACACACACACACACAATCACGCACACACAATCACGCACTTACACGCACACACACTGCAGTGAGAAGTCACGACACTCGCACACGAACGCGGTGTGTTGCATGCCGTCCTTACCCAGCACCCAGAGCAGCAGCACGCGGGCGCTCTCCGACGTCCTGACTCCGGAGAGGAGTTCCATCGCGATCCGACGATTCCCGGCGATATAAAAAAGGGCGCTTTGGCGGCGGGAGCCCGTGCTGAATCCGCGAAAAGAAAGAGAGGGAGACCGGGGGAAAAAAAGAGGGAGGGAGGGGCGGCGGAGAAAGAAAGAAAAGAGAGAGAGAAGGGGGGAGCGAGAGATGGAGAGAGAGAGAGAGAGAGAGAGAGAGAGAGAGAGAGAGAGAGAGAGAGAGAGAGAGAGAGAGAGAGAGAGAGAGAGAGAGAGAGAGAGAGAGAGAGAGAGAGAGAGAGAGAGTAAGAGAGTGAGAGAGAGGCTGAGAGGCTGAGAGGCTGAGAGAGAGAGGCTGAGAGAGAGAGGCTGAGAGAGAAAGAGAGAGAGAGGGGGGGGGGAGAGAAAGGAGGGATGCCTCTACTCAGCGACCAGAAGTCACGCTCTGATCATCGTGAATGCAGCAAATTCCTCCAGGTGGACGACGTGCGATAGCATCCGTATTGCGCTGCAGCTCGAGCTCCGAACCCCCCTCCCCTCCTCTCTCCCCTCCCAGCCCTCTCAAAGCCCCCCCCCCCCCCCCCCCGATTTTGACAGACACAAAAACTGTATCACGAGACTGCGTGGCGGGGCTGCAGGGGGGCTGCCGACGGGGACGGGAGAAGTTGCCGCTGACGCTTCTCGTCGACAGAGGACATGCGTTAGAGCCACGCAGTTAGAGTCTCGAAGTAACCAGTTCCGTATCCTCAGTAGCTGCATGGATCGAAATGAGACCGGTGTCGGTGTCGGTGTCGGTGACGGTGGCGGTGGGGACAGTGTTGGTGTATGTGTATGGGGCGAATCGCGGGGCGAATTCCTCCCTCTGCCGTTGTTCGCACTTCACTTGGGCAAGGTTGCAAGCCTGGACGCGCGAGGATGGATTGCAGGGGCGTGTGTGTGCGTGTGCATGTGCGCGTGTGTTTGTGTGTATGTTTTCGTGTGTGTGTTAGTGTGTGTGTGTGTGTGTGTGTGTGTGTGTGTGTGTGTGTGTGTGTGTGTGTGTGTGTGTGTGTGTGTGTGTGCGCTCAGGCGTGAGGACATGGGAACTATGTCCATACGCGCGTGCGTCTTTCCAATCATCCTGATCGATCGGCGACGGATGCAGGAACAAGGAGGAACAAAATATATTCATGGTAAAAAAAAGGCGAGGCGGAGACGTGTTTTCAGTTAAGAAAAGGATTTTCAATGATTTATTGTGAATTCCATTCCAAATATCAATATAATGAGTATCAATGAACAGACCGTTGAAACGATCTGTTCATTGATACTTATCATATTGATATTTTGATATTCCCGGCTGCTGGCGTTGATAAGAAAACGAGCAACAGAACGAGGACCAACAGGTGGCGTGAATGACGACGCTCACCTTGGCTAGTGAAGGTTGCTACAGTCCTAGAATGCACATCATATAGTTCTATATAGGGTTATTTAACACACCTATCAAAACACTGCAAACGTCACAAAACAATAAAATGACTGTATTGTATTGTTGTATTTACCCCAACAGATCCTTCATCCCACATGAGAAAAATGGGACGTGGAGTCACACGATTACGCACCGATTGGATCTCCAGTGCTGCGTCTTTGGGACGACCGTGGGGTAATCTACAGCGCGCAAAGTGAAGTGTATCTAGGGAATCATACCGGGTATTTGACATGTATTGGAGCTCAGTAACCCACCTATGCGTATTGCGTAAATAATGAGCACGCAATCTCCCAGATCATCGCGATCTCTTCTTATCAATTAGGTGAAACCATCACGCATCCACCCCCCCCGTCCCTCCATCTCTACCAACCTGGTATGAATTCCTTTCGAACAATATAATCAATACAATATGACTAAACGAACAAGACAGTTGATGACACATAGATGACCATAAAGAATCAAACCAAATCATGATGTAGCTTGCTTTTTATTTATCCTTTCACCATGATGATACACATTTAATTGTGTAACATTTAAGAACATTTAGTAAACTAAATGTTATACAGGTTGCAAATAACACCCCGATAAAAAATGTGCGCGCAATCCTTAATGTATCAACATAACATATCCCAGGTCGGGATTGGTCGATGGGGTTTGGTCAAATCGCTTTAAGAGCTGGGCGTTCCGTCATGAAAGTCGAACTCGCAACTCACAGCGCTGATGCTGCCCACGCTAGACTTACTGCCGACCTGGGGGTGCCCCGTGACCCGGCTCTGCCTCGTGATCTGCGGGTAGGTCTCCGGGATCCGAGCTATAGCCAATGACGGGCGACCTCGTGTGGGCGGGACAACAGACGCTGTGCTGCTCTCTGCTGACTCTTTACCACCACCACCACCCATTTTTAACTCTGGGAAGGTAAAGCGGCGTAAAAGTTTGCTGCCGAACTCCGAGAATCCCGCGAGTGAAGTCGGCGAATCTGCTGAATCGGACACTTCAACCTCGTGTGGAGATGCTGTGCGCCTCCCGATCGTTTGGCATTCGCGTAAAGACAGTAAAGTGCGACCCGCAGGCGCGGGACGGAGAAAACTAACGGGCAAACTACACCTCTTCTGGTAGTAGCTCTCTTCGAATCCACGCTCACCGAACTCTAACCCGTGGTGTTTTTCCCGTTCCGACCCCATCTCATTTGTGATGGGTGTCAGCAGGACGCCGATGGGGCTAGGCGTGCAGGGGTTGGAGAGCGCAAAAGGTTCACGCGCCGCTGTTTTGCCGGGACGGGGCGAGTAGAGCCCCGGAGCGCCACTTCTCCCGCGTAATGGAGGCATTTGATAGTCTGTTGTCGTTACTTTGCTTAACTTATCTCCGACTTGGTGCGTAATGGGCTTGTGCGTAATGGTCTGCCGGGTTGGCGGCTTAGGGGTAAGGACACCGGAGAACACCAGGTCTTTCGGGGGCGCGAGTGAACGGTCGCCTTGTCTCTCAAACTCCTCCGTGGAGTCTGCACTTGTTCCGTGCTCGCGTCCCCATTTGGCGTTATTGGTGAGCGCAAAAAGGCACTCGGTGTGGCCGAGAAACCTCGCAACTACCACCGCAGAATTTCCGACTTTGTTTCGCATTTCAATCTGAAGGCCCATTCTCTTAAAAGCTCTTACTAAAAACTCCACCACTTGCACTTGGCCGGCCACAACGGCGTACATCAGGGCGGTATTCCCCCGCATATCAACGATTTCGGGGTCCGCGTTATAGCGAACCAGGATCTTAAGGGCATCCAAATATCCCCTTTCACTCGCGTAGCTCAGCGCCGTCCGCCCGCGGTGGTCCCGGTGGTTGACCCCGGCCCCTCGCTGCAGCAGCAGTTCCACGGCCGCACACCGCGTCCGACAGTCGCTCAGAAGCACGCAGCGCACGAGCGGGGTCTGCGCGCCTTCCGTTCGGGTATCCACGATTTTGCCGTCCAGCGCATCGAGGAGGAATTTGGCCAGGTGTGATTTGTCCTCGGACATGGCTTCCAGGAGGACCCTAGTGTCCATGCGCCCGTTCGATTTCTCCAAATTGCTCTGGATCCTAGTTATGGCTGTTATGGACCTTCTAGCTCGGGACCAGATTATTCGTTTGTGTGTGTGTGTGTCTGTGTGTGTGTGTGTGTGTGTGTGTGTGTCTGTGTGTGTGTGTGTGTGTGTGTGTGTGTGTGTGTGTGTGTGTGCGTGTGCGTGTGCGTGTGCGTGTGCGTGTGTTTGTGTGCGTGTTCGTCCGTGTATGTGATCTTTCAGAAAACGCGTTCATCGCATAACAATCATCCATCTATTGTATCATGAGAGATGAAACGGTGGTTGCCAAGACAACGCAAACACCGCGCGCTCTTTTGGCCTCTTTTGTAATGGAAATATTTCCTTACAACTCGAATAATTTGAGCGATTGACTAATTAGCAGGCGTTGTTGAGTAGGCTACGATGAAAAGCAGATCTGGCCCTGGTTAAGGAGATAAGGCAACTAGGTGTTCCTCATTAAAAAAAAAATTGATCTGTTCAGATTGAACCCGGTTTCGTGTGACAAGAATACCAAAAAAATTAGGCCCCTGTTGTTTCATGTAAAGTGCAAACAAAAGTCCACTTAAATGCTCTCTCTCTCTCTCTCTCTCTCTCTCTCTCTCTCTCTCTCTCTCTCTCTCTCTCTCTCTCTCTCTCTCTCTCTCTCTCTCTCTCTCGCTCTTTCTCTCAGCCATAGAAATTCAATTTCTGCTAATGTTGGTTGTTTTGCTAACATAAACACTTAAATTGAAAAATTCAAAGATTGTCTTGTTAGTTGATGTATCTCTCTCTATCTATTGCCTATTTAATGTCGTTGTGGAAATTAAATGTCATCGATAAAATCTAACTATTGAAAGTGACTTGTGATCCGAAGGGGTACCTTCATTAGAGATGATTGATTATTGATCATTGTCACTGCACTCAGTGTTGCAGTGGGGTGCACTTTGCATATAACCATTTGGAGAACGGGGTTCAATTCCTCCTGATAAAAACATGTTTATTTTAAACATAATTCTATCACTGTCATTTATATAACCTATATGACTATTTTAATTGACACATCTCTGTGTGGTAGTGGGGAATACTGTGGGCTAACACCGTGGAGACCAGGGTTCAAGTCCCGCTTATAATAATAATAATAATAATAAATTAAATTTATATAGCGCTTAATATGGTACTCTAAGACGTTTATGTCTTATGTACTCTGAATGAAGACTCTTATTTCTATATCATGTGAATTATAAAGTCAAGTATACCCAGTGGCGGCTGGCGATCAAACATGTTGGTGGGGCACAGTAATAGACAGGGAGTCTGAGGTCACCCCCCCCATATTTTTTTTTTAATTTAATAGATTTGATTTCCTGCTTGAGCTGCTCCCCCCGCGACCCGACCCCGGATAAGCAGACGAAGATGAGATGAGATTTCCTGTATTCTGGTGCATGTTGGGGATGGCCACTACCTATTTACCTACTTTTCATTCAGATTCATAGCCTACATCCTGACTTGCGGTGCGCGAATGCTGCTGAGGGAGGTCCTATTTGATTGATTCGCTGAATTGTCCAATCATATGGTGATAACAAAAAAGTAAAGCGATACCATTGTCCTGGGGCGCACACTGGTGCGGCCCGAGGGCACATTTTCTTGCGCCAATGCAAAGCTGTCTCTGCTTGATAGACAGCAAAAAGTTAGCGAGCTGCCATTGACTTCAACGTGGCCGGCGCTCCTGACTTGGAGGAGGGCTTTATTTCGAGTGTCCAATAACTAGCCTAGCCCAAATCATTGACGTTTAGACGCATTTAAATGGTTGCTGGCAGTGAAAAGCATGTCACACAATTAATCGAGGATAAACGCTATGTATTTTTTTGGATTGATTTCGTAATGATAATAGTTTATTAATAGTTGGCAGATATATTCAAGTGAATATTTCACGGAGGGGCGCCTATTGACCCACCGCCACTGGTCGTGAGAGTTGCTGGTGTTGTCTTTCCTCGGACAAACGGATGAACAAAATGTTTGCAGTGAGTTTCGGCTTTGGATATGGATAAACGGGATTGAGGTGGGAAGGGGCTCATCCGTGCGGGATCTTTGGCTGTTCAATGGAACTCAGCTCCCAGTTCCTCTAACAGTCTTCGATTCAAGGAAACAGGATTTATTTTTAATAAAAATACAGAAAAGTTGAAATCACTGTACAATGAACAAAGTCAAATCATGAAAATAATCCAGCGCGTGATTAACAAACACTATATGTAGCTTATACACCAAAGGGTTATGGCGTCTGTTGGAGACATGAACGCTTTATTTTTGTACAAAGTTTGCTAAATTGTGAAAAAATAAATAAGAGACTGACGACATTTTGGTTTTTCAGGACTCGCTTTCTTTCTCAGGATTCTCCTTGTTTCCTGGTTTACGTTTCAAACACTAGTCCTTTCTCTCAATTTTCTATGATCAGAATTCAAACTTGCTCAGGGTGAAAAAAAAAAGAATTATGAAGATGAGATGTAGACGAAGCCTCTATTGTGCTTTTTATTCAGTGAACCCCCAAACTTAAAGTGTAAAATGATCCTCTGCTGAACACAGAGAGTTTCCGTTAACCCGCTGAGTCGTTATTAACCAAACAGAAAAACAGTCCCTCAAATGTAGGCTACGCAATAAACTCAAGGACTCAAACAATAGAAGAACAGTCACTTACATGAACACAATAAACACAAGGACTCAAACAATAGAAGCAGCAGACATGTTCTTTAAACCCATATAGTAATTATGTCATGTATTTAAAAATGTTAGGTCATATATATCCTCTGATCTTCTGAAACTCTGATCTTCTGAACCTCTGAACTTCTGAACTCACTGTCTGGTGCCGGCAGGGACGCAGGAAGTCAGTCCGAGGGTGGGGTGCTGAGAGAGAGTCTATAATGACGTCATAATAAATGCTGCGCAACATCCATTGTTTACAGAGACGAGATGACGGGTGACGTCACATTCAGGGCTCCGCTCTGATAAACACTCTACTGGTGTGTAAAAAGAGTTCTGCCAACTAGCCACTGTTATTCACAAACGTTAGCAAGTAAACAATGTGGAAATTAGAGTCAACTCGGCTGATACTGTGCTGAATTTCACACACTGACATGTCGACAAGCTGTTGCGTTCTGGGATTATACACAGCGTTATAACAAGGATCATTCAAAACGATACCATTCAACGTGTCTATTAATATGGCAGCAACATTTTACACCAGTTTTAGAATGTTCACTACAACAGATGCTGAACACCAACATGCTTATGTAAAATCAGCATAGTACCATATTCAGCTATCGACAGTTCTGGGTTGTGCGTCATAGCCTACGACAGCCTACACAGACAATTGATTTGTTCAGAAAACTGAAAAAAACATAGGGGGTAACACTGTCGATATTTATCAAATAAAACATAGGGGGTGACAGTGTTGTTTTTTATCGGTCGTCATGAAAAAAAACATAAGGGTCAACGCTGTCGATATTTATCAATTAAAACATAGGGGGTAACACTGTCGTTTTTATCAAATGAAAAATGAGGGGTGACACTGTCATTTTTCTTTGGTCGTCATGAAAAAAACCATGAGGGGTAACACTGTTGTTTTTTATTGGCCGTCATGAAAAAAAACATAAGGGGTAACACTGATGCTTTTTATTGGTCGTCATGAAAAAAACATAAGGGGTAACACTGTCGTTTTTTTTGATCGTGCATGAATAAAAACACATCGTCATCGGCTGTCTTGTTGGTGCATTGATAAGTTCGGAGGCTAACACTCTAAACAGCTCAGGTTCGGATCCCCGCAAAAACGTCGACAGTGGTACCACCGTTGTTTTTTATTGGTCAACATGGAAAAAACATGAGGGGCAACACTGTCGATATTTATCAAATAAAACATAGGGGGTAACACTGTTGTTTTTTTTTGGTCGTCATGAAAAAACACCACAAGGGGTAACACTGTCGTTTTTTTTGGTCGTCAAGAAAAAAAACATAAGGGGTAACACTGTTGTTTTTTTTTGGTCGTCATGAAAAAAAAACAGAAGGGGTAACACTGTTGTTTTTTTTGGTCGTCATGAAAAAAAACACAAGGGGTAACACTGTCGTTTTTTTTGGTCGTCATGAAAAAAAAACACAAGGGGTAACACTGTCCTTTTTTAATGGTCGTCATGAAAAAAAACATAAGGAGTAACACTGTCGTTTTTTTTGGTTCATGAAAAAAAACATAAGGGGTAACACTGTTGTTTTTTATTGGTCGTCATGAAAATAAACATAAGGGGTAACAATGTCGTTTTATTTGGTCGTCATGAAAAAGAACATAAGGGGTAACACTGTTGTTTTTTATTGGTCGTCATGAAAATAAACATAAGGGATAACACTGTCCTTTTTTATTGGTCGTCATGAAAAAAAACATAAGGGGCAACACTGTCGATATTTATCAAATAAGACATAGGGGGTAACATTGTTGTTTTTTTTTGGTCGTCATGAAAAAAAACACAAGGGGTAACACTGTTGTTTTTTTTGGTCGTCATGAAAAAAAACATATGGGGTAACGCTGTCGTTTTTATTGGTCGTCATGAAAAAAAAACACAAGGGGTAACACTGTCCTTTTTTAATGGTCGTCATGAAAAAAAACATAAGGGGCAACACTGTCGATATTTATCAAATAAGACATAGGGGGTAACACTGTCGTTTTTTTTGGTCGTCATGAAAAAAAACATATGGGGTAACACTGTCGTTTTTTTTGGTCGTCATGAAAAAAAAACACAAGGGGTAACACTGTCCTTTTTTAATGGTCGTCATGAAAAAAAACATAAGGGGTAACACTGTCGTTTTTTTTGGTCGTCATGAAAAAAAACATAAGGGGTAACACTGTTGTTTTTTATTGGTCGTCATGAAAATAAACATAAGGGGTAACGCTGTCGTTTTATTTGGTCGTCATGAAAAAGAACATAAGGGGTAACACTGTTGTTTTTTATTGGTCGTCATGAAAATAAACATAAGGTATAACACTGTTGATATTTATCAAATAAGACATAGGAGTAGGAGCTGGTGTGTGGTGAGCGTTCTGGCGCAGATTGGCTGCCATGCATCACCCCTAGTGGGTGCTACACACTGGTGGTGGTGAGTGAGGTCCCCCACTTCAATGTAAAGCGTCTTTGAGTGTCTAGGAAAAATATATAAATTCAATGCATTATTATTATTATTATTATAGGGGGTAACACTGTTGTTTTTTATTGGTCTTCTTCATGAAAAAAAACATAAGGGGTAACACTGCTGTTTTTTATTGGTCTTCATGAAAAAAAACATAAGGGGTAACACCGTTGTTTTTTATTGGTCTTCATGAAAAAAAACCTAAGGGGTAACACTGTCGTTTTTTTTGGTCGTCATGAAAAAAAAACACAACGGGTAACACTGTCCTTTTTTAATGGTCGTCATAAAAAAAAACATATGGGGTAACACTGTCGTTTTTTTTGGTCGTCATGAAAAAAAACATAAGGGGTAACACTGTTGTTTTTTATTGGTCGTCATGAAAATAAACATAAGGGGTAACACCGTCGTTTTATTTGGTCGTCATGAAAAAAAAACATAAGGGGCAACACTGTCGATATTTATCAAATAAGACATAGGGGGTAACACTGTTGTTTTTTTTTGGTCGTCATGAAAAAAAACATAAGGGGTAACACTGTTGTTTTTTATTGGTCGTCATGAAAAAAACCATAAGGGGTAAACTGTTTTCTTTGTCAAATAAAATATAAGGGGTAACACTGTCGTTTTTTATCAGTCGTCATGAAAAAACCATAAGGGGTAACACTGTCGTTTTTTATTGGTCGTCATGAAAAAAAACATAAGGGAAATAATAGAAATACACACATACATTTTAATGTCATGTATATCCTCTTTATTGATGATTGATTATAGTGTATTGTCATCGCCTCAGTGGTGCAGTGCAGTGTACTCTGCTTAACCCTCTGGAGACCGGGGTTCAAGTCCGGTTGATTTCCTCTTATGGAAGACTCGTAACTCTATTTCATGCGAATCATAAAGTCAAGTATAACCATTGTGAAGTATTTATTCGGTGCATTGATAGGTTCGGAGGTTAACACTCTAAACAGCTCAGGTTCGGATCCCAGCGAAATCGTCGAAAGGGGTAACACTGTCATTTTTTATCCGCCGTCATGAAATAAACATAAGGGGAAACACTGTCGATATTTATCAAATAAAACATAGGGGGTAACACTGTTGTTTTTTTTTGGTCGTCATGAAAAAAAAACACAAGGGGTAACACTGTCGTTTTTTTTGGTCGTCATGAAAAAAAACATAAGGGGTAACACTGTTGTTTTTTTTTGGTCGTCATGAAAAAAAAACACAAGGGGTAACACTGTCCTTTTTTAATGGTCGTCATGAAAAAAAACATAAGGGGTAACACTGTCGTTTTTTTTGGTCGTCATGAAAAAAAACATAAGGGGTAACACTGTCGTTTTTTATTGGTCGTCATGAAAATAAACATAAGGGGTAACACTGTCGTTTTATTTGGTCGTCATGAAAAAAAACATAAGGGGTAACACTGTTGTTTTTTATTGGTCGTCATGAAAATAAGGGATAACACTGTCCTTTTTTAGTGGTCGTCATGAAAAAAGACATAAGGGGCAACACTGTCAATATTTATCAAATAAGACATAGGGGGTAACCATTGTGAAGTATTTATTCGGTGTCTGGTTGGTGCATTGATAAGTTTGGAGGTTAACACTCTAAACAGCTCAGGTTCGGATCCCAGCAAAATCGTCGAAAGGGGTAACACTGTCGTTTTTTATCGGCCGTCATGAAAAAAAACATAGGGGGTAACACTGTCCTTTTTTAATGGTCGTCATGAAAAAAAACATAAGGGGTAACACTGTCGTTTTATTTGGTCGTCATGAAAAAAAAAAAAAGGGGTAACACTGTTGTTTTTTATTGGTCGTCATGAAAATAAACATAAGGGGTAACACTGTCGTTTTATTTGGTCGTCATGAAAAAAAACATAAGGGGTAACACTGTTGTTTTTTATTGGTCGTCATGAAAGTAAACATAAGGGATAACACTGTCCTTTTTTATTGGTCGTCATGAAAAAACACATTAGGGGCAACACCGTCGATATTTATCCAATAAGACATAGGGGGTAACACTGTTGTTTTTTTTTGGTTCGGATCCCCGCAAAAACGTCGACAGTGGTACCACCGTTGTTTTTTATTGGTTAACATGGAAAAAACATGAGGGGCAACACTGTCGATATTTATCAAATAAAACATAGGGGGTAACACTGTCGTTTTTTTTGGTCGTCATGAAAAAAAACCTAAGGGATAACACCGTCGTTTTGTTTGGTCGTCATGAAAAAAAAACATAAGGGGTAACACTGTTGTTTTTTATTGGTCGTCATGAAAATAAACATAAGGGATAACACTGTCCTTTTTTATTGGTCGTCATGAAAAAACACATAAGGGGCAACACCGTCGATATTTATCAAATAAGACATAGGGGGTAACACTGTTGTTTTTTTTTGGTCGTCATGAAAAAAAACATAAGGGGTAACACTGTTGTTTTTTATTGGTCTTCATGAAAATAAACATAAGGGGTGACACTGTAGTTTTTTATTGGTCTTCATGAAAAAAATACATAAGGGGTAACACTGTAGTTTTTTATTGGTCTTCATGAAAAAAAACATAAGGGGTAACACTGTTGTTTTTTACTGGTCTTCATGAAAATAAACATAAGGGGTAACACTGTTGTTTTTTATTGGTCGTCATGAAAAAAACCATAAGGGGTAACACTGTTTTCTTTGTCAAATAAAATATAAGGGGTAACACTGTTGTTTTTTATCAGTCGTCATGAAAAAACCATAAGGGGTAACACTGTCGTTTTTTATTGGTCGTCATGAAAAAAAACATAAGGGGTAACACTGTTGTTTTTTATTGGTCGTCATGAAAATAAACATAAGGGGTAACACTGTTGTTTTATTTGGTCGTCATGAAAATAAACATAAGGGGTAACACTGTTGTTTTTTATTGGTCGTCATGAAAAAAACCATAAGGGGTAACACTGTTTTCTTTGTCAAATAAAATATAAGGGGTAACACTGTCGTTTTTTATCAGTCGTCATGAAAAAACCATAAGGGGTAACACTGTCGTTTTTTATTGGTCGTCATGAAAAAAAACATAAGGGAAATAATAGAAATACACACATACATTTTAATGTCATGTATATCCTCTTTATTGATGATTGATTATAGTGTATTGTCATCGCCTCAGTGGTGCAGTGGAGTGTAATCTGCTTAACCCCCTGGAGACCGGGATTCAAGTCCGGTTGATGTCATCTTACGGAAGACTCGTATCTCTATTTCATGCGAATTATAAAGTCAAGTATAACCATTGTGATGTATTTATTCGGTGTCTTGTAGGTGCATTGATAAGTTCGGGGGTTAGCACTCTAAACAGCTCAGGTTCGGATCCCCGCAAAAACGTCGAAGGGGGTAATACTGTTGTTTTTTATCGGCCGTCATGAAATAAACATAAGGGGCAACCCTGTCGATATTTATCAAATAAAACATAGGGGGTAGCACTGTTGTTTTTTTTTTGGTCGTCATGAAAAAAAACCACAAGGGGTAACACTGTCCTTTTTTATTGGTCGTCATGAAAAAAAACATAAGTGGTAACACTGTTGTTCTTTATTGGTCGTCATGAAAATAAACATGAGGGGTAACACTGTCCTTTTTTATTGGTCGTCATGAAAAAAAACATAAGGGGTAACACTGTTGTTTTTTATTGGTCGTCATGAGAAAAAACATAAGGTGTTGCACTGTTGTTTTTTATTGGTCGTCATGAAAAAAACCATAAAGGGTAACACTGTTGTCTTTGTCAAATAAAATATAAGGGGTAACACTGTTTTTTTTTATTGGTCATCATGAAAAAAAACATAAGGGAAACTATAGCAATACACACATACATTTTAATGTGATGAATATCCTCTTTATTGATGATTGATTATTGTGTATAGGGTAACTTGACTGTTTGGGTTGCGTTCATTATTATTTTTTCTGGCAAGAGCTTTTGGGGGATGATTGATTATTGGGGGTGACACTGTTGTTTTTCTTTGGACGTCATGAAAAAAACATAAGGGGTAACATTGTCGATATTTATCAATTAAAACATAGGGGGTAACACTGTCGTTTTTATCAAATGAAACATGAGGGGTGACACTGTGGTTTTTCTTTGGTCGTCATGAAAAACCCATAAGGGGTAACACTTTCGAAATGTATCGAATAAAAAATAGGGGGTAACACCGGGAGCAGGGAGAGCTTGTGATTTTCAATCCGGAGACTGGGGCTTAAGTCCTGGGAATGTCAATGGCATTGTGTTAAATTAAGTCTATTATTTCTAAGTCTGCTGAATTGTAAAGTCAAGTAGATCTTCCGGGAAAATTCCAGTTGGCGTCTTGGCGATGCAGCGGTAAGAGTGTTGGCTAACACTCTGTAGACTCAGGTTCGAGTCCCCGCTCACACGGCCACCAAGAATGGGGTACCCCCAACAGGTCCCCCAACGTGTCTGCAGAACCCCTCCATCCCCCCCTTCACAGGGACCGTTGGAGAGAATATAATATTGAGGCAAAAGGAGGTATAGTAAAATGAAGGAGAGAATATATTCTCGTCATTTTCCTATACCATCTTTCCCCCAAAATATATTCTTTCCTTTTTAAGAAACTTCCTTAGCCATTCAGGTAGATATTTCTGCATTTATGATGTGCCGAAAACACACACTTCTAGTCATTTTTAGCTAGCCTCCTTCTCTCTGAAATCCTCAGGTACACAGAAGGGACAACAGCGATGGGACACACACTCTTTACACCTGGATATTTTATTAGTACACATACTATAAAACAGTATTAAAGGAGCCAGAGAACAACAATATTTCCATTTCTAGAAGTCGAACAGTACAATATAAATACAAAATAACACGCACAGAATGGTCCGTTGACAGGCTACACTGACGATAGAAAACAAAGAAAAACAGGAGATATAAATCGAGGAAATCAAAATCCGCAACGTTATGCAAAAATAATCTGCTATGTTCAACAACTAGAGAGCGAAAGGTAACATATAGTTGAAACACACCAGAAACATTCAACTAGTGCAAAAAGCCTCTAACAAACATACAGAAATCGTCTTAAACTACACATTATACCTAATATATATTATATGTATATTTATATTATATATATAAATATATTCATATAAATAACCCCTTTAATTTGGCATGTATTTTTCGCAAAATAATTTAAACCTCCTAACAGACAAAGAGTGGCACATCTGAAAGCAATGGAATAACATTTTAAAAGCACTTCATTCTTTTTCTTCACTAGATATGTGGTGAACACATTAAAGTGGAAATGAAGCACTGAGAACTGTGTCAATTTTTTGTTTGTTTTTTCATTTTTGGAAACACATGGATTTTCATCAATACTGAAATTCAAGTAGTTTCACCGTAAAATGACATGTTTATAACGACTTTCGCCTCTAGGGCGCAGCCATGTTTTAAAAACGCAGGCGCTACGTCATCAGAATGGTTGGCTCTTTAAAATAAACATGTCGGATATTGGAAGAAGAACAGGGGGGTCCTTTTGTATTGCCCCTGGCTGTTCAAACGAATTTTATCGGTTAAAGGAGAGCGGTAGAATAGTTCATTTCCATGTAATTCCCGTCAAGAAGCCTGAAGTGCTCCGAAGATGGTTAGCTGCATTGAAACGCCTCAGCCCCCATGGGACCAGGGCAGAGAGTATGTAGCGACCACTTTATAGAGGCTGATTACATCGAAGAGGGAGCTTTTTCTGAAGATGGGAGATTTGTTCGTCGTCCCACCAATCGCCTGAAGCCAGATGCTGTGCCAACTATTTTTAATTTTAGTGGATATAGTGCTGGAGACACGGACATACCCGTCAGATCGGACCCGGGCGCTGCTCTTATGCGCAGCGAAAGAGCGCAGAAACGTGCTTGCCAGGCAGAGGAACGAGAGGTACACTTAGCTTCTACTACTAGAGAAACAGATAAATTAGTACAAGTACACTCACTGTTTGAAGATTGTCTTGTTTGCAGACTAGCTCGCTCCATGCTCTTGATAATTTCTAATCCATCGCCAAAATAATCCATTGTTATCGGAAATAATCCATTTGCAAACACCGTCGGTTGCACTATTTTCGCATATTCACGTGCACACCCAAATGGCACGACAATTACTTGTATCATGAAATTAACGAACTGTAAGGCAGCATGGAGCCCAGCTGCTGCACCCGTGTACTTTACTTTTCTTATCTTATTATATTATAATAATTATTATATATATATAAAAATATATAATAATGTAATAATATATAATGTGCAATATATATACATATCTTACACTGCATTACTACAGGTTCATTTCGTGGACATAGGGACACAAACCCCACACAAGCACCACCGATTGTTTCCTGTGCGCTCAGATACATCTCTCTCTTCTTCATCTATTTCTCCTCCATAGTCAGGCTCTGTTGGGGGCACTAAAACTCCGACTTCTCTTACTGGCTCAAAAGCATAGGCAATTGGATGCCTGCCCTCATTGGTGGGTCTATCCAATTCGTCCATATCCATTTTGTTGAGGCAGTAAGCTACCTGTGAGGCTATGAGCCGCTATGTAAACAACATAGAATGTTAATACCAACCATTCTCGTGACGTCATCGTATTCTGAAAACAGAGATGGCGGCGCACAGGCTGAAAACATTGTAATTAATGCAACGTGTTTGTGCTTCATTCTGAATAACGGGACATATTTCCGACTTTATTTGTATTTATGGTATATTTAAATATTTAACTAGTGCTATAGACATGTTTTATTTGATTGCTTCCTTTCCACTTTAAAGTGTGGTTGTTGGGGGAGGGGGGAATAAAGTAAATATAAAGAGAAAGAAAAGAAAAACGTAGTAGCAATATATAAAATAACCCACTGTCCTTCCCAGTACCCATTGGAACCCTTCTATCCCCATGGCCTGTAACGACAGATCTGTTCAACACATTTTGGTCAAAAAGTAAAAGTAAAGTACATGGTACATTCCAGAATTTACAGTACAATGGTATCTTTGCCTAATCCCCTTTGTTGTTTGTGCTACAGCAGAATTAAACGCCAGAATAAAAATCTAAAATAACTTCTATCCCCTTCGAACCGAACACCTTTATCCTCATCATCATTATGACAAACCACGATGAACATGGGATCCGGGCAAACGGTACAGTACCATACATTTTATTATCATGGCCGAACTTTCGTAACTGACAGCCGACGTCCACGATCCTCACCATGGCAACGTTGTTTCGTCAACGTTGTTTCCCTCACGCAGTACCGAGCTTCTGTGACTACTTCCTGGCAAAAGTTCTTCAAAAACTAAACCAACCGATAAAATACAAAAACAACCAAAAAAAAACGACCACAGCCAGAGGCAACGTTTGTCGTTCACAATCGGAAAAACATTGTCGCTGGCGTGTTCCGAAAAAGGGGCTGTAGAAGCGGGGTAGTGTTGGTTGCCATGGCGGCTGTACAATGTCATGGTCACGTTGTCGCCCGCTGTTCTTTGCAGCGGTTCGAAACAACGCTGGAGTTGGTGAATCCGGACCCTGAGTGAAAACCTCAAACCAAGTCACCCCTCGGTGCGCTCTTAACTTTAACTTCTTAGAGGAAATACCCAACGTTAGCGTTTTGAAGAGGGCGATAGTGAATGGAACAATAGAAAAAGAATAACAGTAAAATTATACGTAGCTATACAGAAATATCTTGCAGTGTAGTGACTAGGTGATACTAAGGCTTTCCCGCTCCGCAATACAGTGATTCTCTTTGTTTACATTCTTATTAAAATACAGAAAACAAACTTACAGTAGTAGGCCAGTACATTGGCCCGTATTGGTAAAGCCAGCCTACACCACATCAAAAAGTGCCCAGGACAGAACCGGTGTGTTAGCATACAGAATATTTCACTTCTTTATAGTTTGTGCCGACTTGAAATTAAAACGCTATACATAATATTTTCCTTCTTTCCACATCAGCGTGTAGAACTGTGTTGCAGTGGTTTTTTGTGTTTATCGGGTACCGATTAAAAAAAGAAGACAAAAGATAAACCAAAACGTGAACTGATATCTGTTACATCCCACAAGAAAGCAATCCTGTTTGTGCCCTGTCTGTGTGCGTGGGTGTGTGTGTGTGTGTGTGTGTGTGTGTGTGTGTGTGTGTTTGTGTTAGCTTGTGTGTGTGTGAGTACAGGTTGAAGTGCATGATTGGTTCTGTGTCCACCACTAGCAGCAGTTTGTGTTCTGGACCAAGACAGTAAAAAAACGAGTACCATAGAGCCTAAACTGGTAAAAAGGGACACGTGTGTGTGTGTGTGTGTGTGTGTGTGTGTGTGTGTGTGTGTGTGTGTGTGTGTGTGTTTGCGTGTGTGTGTGTGTTTGCGTGTGTGTTTGCGTGTGTGTTTGTGTGTGTGTGTGTGTGTGTGTGTGTGTGTGTTTGTGTGTGTGTGTGTGTGTGTGTGTGTGTGTGTGTTTGCGTGTGTGTGTGTGTGTGTGTGTGTGTGTGTGTGTGTGTGTGTGTGTGTGTGTGTGTGTGTGTGTTTGCGTGTGTCTCTTTGGATCTCACATACTATGTATTCAGTCTTTGATTTCAGTGACTGAACACACCATATGCCGATCCAAAGAACACCAGTAGTGCGGCTCGAAGATATTAAAGGGTGGCTCCACGTTTAGCAAAACACCTCACGGGAAACTAGACTCCATACGCAGCCATCGAACGCTATTTCTCAAGGCTGGATACCTGTCAGCCAATCAGATGCAAGCTGTTGCGTCCTGGAGGCTCGGTTGGTTTATTCTCCAAAGCTACTGGGTGGCTCTCCACATTGGGGCGGGGCCAAACTGCTGGATAATGAAGGGGGGGGGGGGGGGGGGGGGGGGGGTCGCATTACGATATGTGCGACTGCGATGAACACAGGGCCGTGAAATTTACTGTTGTTTTGTGTGTATCTCGTGACGGCGTACATTTGCTACCTCAAGGGCGGTGGCCGATAGCTGTCTGGTTTATGGCACAGAAATATGAAGAGAGTGTGTGGGACCAGTGTGTGATGGGTGGAGGACGCATGCATCTACGTGTGCATCTGTGTGTGTGTGTGTGTGTGTGTGTGTGTGTGTGTGTGTGTCTCTCGCTTTTTCTTTCTCTCTCTCTCTCTCTCTCTCTCTCAAGTGTCTCTTAGTCTTGGACGCTCACACCACTGTTGCTGGTCGGCGATGGTCCATCTCCTCCTCCAACTTCACCATCTGCTGCATGTCCTTGGCCTGGTGGGGACGGGCAAACACACCGTTAGAGACACACACACGCGCACGGACACGCACACACACACACACACACACACACACACACACACACACTGTCTGTTTTGTTTTGATTTCCCTGTCACATCATACACATGACACCTTCACATTCACGCAAAGAAACAAACCCATTTTTCAGTTTAGGTGTGCATTTCGGCGTCCATTCGAAATCGTGGCTGATCGATTTCACAACCTTGGCGCAAATTTTGACAATCTTCTGATATTTCAAACAGAGAAGTCACCCTCCCAGGAATGCTTTAAGGGTCCAATTGGGGCCCACAAACTAAACATATCCGCAAGTTTTGATTCAGTGTGTACTAGTGCTGTCAGTTAAACGCGTTATTAACGGCGTTAAAGCAAACTAATTTTAACGGCGTTAATTTTTTTATCGCGTGATTTGCGCAATTTTTTTATTATTATTCTTTTTTTTTTCTTTGGCTCAAAACAAAGAAGCAGTTTCTGAAACGTCAAAATAGCACCAGGGAACGTTTGCGCCAGAACACGCCTCCTCCTTTGGCCGAGCCGCCCCTTGGGGCGCAAGATCATTCCCTAATTCACCGACGCGTGGAGCAGGAGGGAAAAGAACGCTCTGCAACAGTTGCAAACTAGCAACGACACATGCGCCAGTGATTAAGTCAATTGCGCCGAATGCAAGATAGGGCCCTAAGAGACTGAGGCGTACATTTTGAATTCTCTGCGAAGATGGTGGCTTTGTTTTGTTCTTGTAAGGGTGACTATCGAAGGAAACGACCTAGATAAACCTGTGGGAGCTGCTAAACAACTACAGTGCTCTCAGGTTCTGAACTGAGTTCAGAGTGTGATTTTGTCGGCGGGGGGGGGGGTATATCAACATGTGACTGCATACAAATGTGTACACAGACATGGTGACTAATGTATGATAGTAAGCATTATTGGCCTGAATTGCGTATCCATTACCAGGATAGCGGCCACCAATTTGGGCCGCTATTTAAGAGTGGAACAGGTAGGAATCAAATGGGTTTCCCGTACGTAGGGTAACCAGACGTCCTCTTTTGCCCGGACATGCCCTCTTTTTGAGACACTTTAGAAAAAATGTTTGGCGGAATTTCAAAATCTTCCTGGATTTGATTAAAGTCTCATACATGTTCACATTGAATTCGCGTTGCGTTTCTCTGGGTCGTTCACAAAATAGTTAGGCTAAGCCCTCCCCTACTCAGTTCTGCTTTGCATTGGTGGAAGTGAGTAAGGGGAGTGGTTAAGTGGAGCCTTCAGATTGGATGGTTTGACTTACTTAGTTACTGTCATGTTTTGTATTGATTTTTTTTACCATTATTGTTTTATAGGGACAGACATTAAAGGTTGGGTATGGAATTCTTTTTTTTGACCATTTTTGCAAAATTACTTGAAATTCTTTTCATAACCCACTTACAGCCACTGAGTTAGAAGTACTGACATGAAAGTTAAACAAGTCAATCATCTGTGGAACGGGCAGGGCTCGAAAACTCCAGCCAAATGATTTCCAGAACCACAGAGTGGCATTGGACAGTAAGTACGTCAATCAAACGGTCTTACTGCACTCCCCCTCCCCCTCCCCCGCTCCCCGCGCGTTACCCCTTCGTGCACGTACTCAAACCTCGTAACACAGAGCAAGCTTCTGTTTGTTGTTATCCTGCGGTAGCTACTGGAGCTAGCTAACTAGCTAATCCACATTTGGACCTAGCACTAGAAGACAACCCTAAACTCCAACCTAGCTAGCCTGGCTCGCTCTCGCGCATCTGTGTTCGCGCTCGTGCATGATTGCGCGTCCATGTACTTGGAATGGGTGGAGTCAGAGTCAGCGTTGAAGGAGAGCGGGTAAGACCATTTGAGTTGTGTGTTTTCAAAATCTCCTGGCGTATCGCAAATCCCATACCCAACCTTTAAATAAAGTTCAATATTGAACAGAAAGAAACACTTGGTCATACTTTACACACTTTAACACAGCATTGGCCTACTGAATGCCACAGATATATTTTAAGCATTGGACTGAATTCCACATAAATGTATAATTATGTTTTTGCACGTTTGCAACGTTTAAAAGTTCAGGGGAAAGTATATGCCTCTACAGGTGTTGCTTAAGCCAATAGCCTTTTGAGGCAGTGTTGTTTCTGAATATTAGTGTTAAGGGCCAATAATGCTATCATACATTAGTCACCATGTCTGTGGACACATTTGTATGCAGTCACATGTTAATATACCCCCCCCCCCCCCCCTCAAACAAACCATGTAGCAGATCAGGACCATTACAACACAATATTCATATTTCATATTCATGCATACATCATGTCATTCATATCTATGACAGTGCAATCCAGATTGTAATACCATCTCGTGTAAGAAAATACAAATTTTATCACAACGAAACAAAAGTGATGGCGTAAAAACAATAGAGAAACAAATTCATGTTACTAAACACATAAGTTAAAGAAGGATTATTATATATTTATATTGTCGTTGATGAGTTTTTAACCACTAAAAAACATGTTATTGACCGCAAGTTTAGTCTTGTATAGTTTTGTCGTAAACCTCTCCCTTCTCATTGGGTTTAGAAGGAACTACCTTATACAGAGTAGCTTGCTAGTTTCCTAAAGTTGTACTTTTGACCGTCTAAATTATTCTGCGAGATAAAAAGGTCACAGCTTTATCATCGGAAACGATACTAAATATTCAACAACCGCTAAGAATTATTAACACTAAAAGCAGAGAAACCAGTTAAGTGCTTGAAGAGGCTTAACCTACGCTAGCTCACATTAACATTACATTCACAAATATGATTATTTAAAGATGCAAGCATAAACTAGCATCTTTGTTATAGAGTAGTGACTACAGTGAAAAGAACTGTGGATGTTTTGTGATGTGCGTGGGAGCACGGCAACGGGGAGCAGGGGAAGGAGTGACGTGCGAGTGTTGCGTGGCATGGAGATTCCTACCTTGACCCTTTTTGTTTGCATGGTGTGATTTCAAAAGCTGTTGTCGAGGGAAGCAAATCATAGCAAAAGACAAATGAATGTGTGCACACGCGTGGCAGACACACACAGGCATGAGATGACAATGTGAAATGCAACAAAGAAGAGTCACGTGTCTTACACTGGGTCGATGCCCTTGGAAATAAACACCGGAATGGACTATTTTCATGTCCACCCCTGTCAACAATGTATTACGATCACTGCTACGTTTCCATTTCCATTCGGTGCATTTAGCAGAGGCTTTTATCCAAAGCACTTACAATAAGTACAATTTTCAGAAGAAAGAACAACAACCCTATATCTCTGACGGATAAGATGCTACACGATGCTAAGTACTATTTTTAAGTGCTAGGGCATACAACATACAATTAGAGCGTACATTAAGTGCCAGGACGTACAACATACAATAAGCATTAGAGCATAAGAGGGGTGTTTTGAGGAGAGTCAGGGAGGAGGCTGTGCAGTCCAGGTAAACTCTGAAGTCACTGTTATGAATATTGAACAAGGGTATAGATATTCCATCTATACACAAGTAAAAACCAGCAAGAAAACCCTCCAGACATGGATTTAAATCACAGTCTGAGATCTAAGACCTGCAGTCTTCGGTCCTCCCCTTCGAAAACCAAAGAGGGAGATGGTATGATACGATATCTCAAGTAACGCAGTCCGGACCACATTTAGCTGGGCTCTTCGCTATAGGGTGCAGGGGGCTGTCCTGGTTGTCCTTGCGTCTCGGTTCCTTACCTGCTCGTTGAACTTGTCCAGTTTGTCCACCTGCTCCCTCTGGTTCTTCTCCAGCTGTTCCATCTCCTTCTGCTGCTTCATGGCCAGCTGTTGGAGATGAGGTCAACAGGCGGGCAGGCCGGGGAAGAGAGCCACGGTTAGACGACTCGGTATAAAACTATAGCACGTGAATGCAAAGATGGCTGTGTCATCGTTATTGCCTTACTTAAGTGAGCCTCAAAACCATCTTTAATGCCAGACATTGTGAATTCTTGTTAAAAGGTATCCGTAACGTTGTTAAACAAGTATTTAGCTCTTATTAAGATATATTTTAATGGGCAAGATGTTTGCCAGAAGATACAATGGTACTACCCTACGCTTACAGATTGTATTTTTGGTGTGTATGGCGTGACTTGGTGTTGATTCAGCCTCATACATACAGTAACATTCATAACATCAGTTCAGAAGCACAATCAGATTATCCACATGGAGCTCAGCGCTACAAGGTGTGTCTAGGTTGAGCTAACATTCCCTTTATATGGAGAAACAGGTCATGGGGATTTGAAAGGGCAATGACCATGTAAATGCAACATAATACATAAAAACATTATAATTATTTATTAGATATTTTTTGAATGTTCACAAAAAATTATAAAATATGAATTACATTTTAATATTAAATATCATGTATTATTTAATTTCAAATGATATACACACAAAATATATACCAAAAAAAAAAAAAAAAAGAATAAACAATGAGTAACAAACCCTTTTTCTCTCATCCAGGAACTTCTTTGTGTTGCTGCTGTTCAGCTCCCTCACTCTCCTGAAGGAAAGCAGAGGCAACGTGAGAGCGTTGGCATCAAATTCAATCCAACTGAATTGAATTCAGCACCATAGACAGAGAGAGAGAGACTGGGTAGAGAGAGAGAGAGGGGCCCACCTTTCTCTCTCGGCTTTGTTTTTGATGCTCTTGTCCTGGCTGATGGCTTTACTGTTCTCCATTGACATCTTGGCCTGGTTGGCTCGCATCTCTTTGCTCTGCCTGGGACCGGGATGAAAATCACAGACTCAAGTCAACGCGCTCACAAACACTTCTCGAAATACTTCTTAATCAGGTTAGAAAACATTTCTGTATGCCGCTGCTTTTAATAAAAATTAAACATTTTTATCTTCGTTTTTATTCATCTTTATTGAACTTAATCATTTCACCCCTTTATATCAATGTCCGAGTGTAGGAGTTAGTTGTAGTTTGTGCTTTGGTTAAAACGATCAATATGCAGTCGTCCCCCCCCCCCCCCCCCCCCCCCCACACACACACAAGCCCTTTTACCTAAAGTTTCGCCGCGACCCCATACACACTGAGGTTTGGAATCACACGCTCTCACTCTCAGCCCCCCGCCCACCCCACCGACACACACACACACACACCCACACCCACACATACACCTTTACCTAAAGTTTTCACTGCGACCCTATATGCATCAAGGTCTATCTCCCCCCCCCCCCCCCCCCGTACCGTTCATGGACGACCTTGAGCTGGGCCGTCTGCTGCTCCTGCACGCTGGCCAGCAGCTTCTTGAGGTGCTCACACTGCTGGCCCACGTGGCCGTCCCTCATCTCCTGGGCCTCGCTGCTGTGGCCGCTGGTCAGCTCCGACCACTCCTTGGTGTGCTGTGCCGTGATGTCCTTCACCTGCACGCACACACGCACACACACACATGGACACACAGAGTCAAGCACACGCACACACACACGTCGACGCACGGACACAGACATGCAAACGTACATGTAAGCACACATACGTGCACACAAATGTACACGTGCACACACACACACACACACACACAAACGCACACACAAACACACGCGTGAACACGCAGACCATATGCACACACACACACAGACCCATACACACACGTACACACACCAGACACACACACACACACACACACACACACACGTGGACAGACAGACCCATACACACACACACACATACACACACACACACACACACACACACACACACACACGTTGACACATACACACACACACACACACACACACACACACACACACACACACACACACACACACACACACACACACACACACACACACACACAGGTTAGTCTCTCTGCAGTCATTTCAAACTCTGCCATCACGGCAGGCTGGCCAGTTCACGCATGAGGCGTTCGCATTAGCGTTAGCATTAGTATCACCTTAGCTTTGTGGTCAGTAGTTAGCGTCTGGACCTTATCCTCCGTCTCCTTCTTCAGCTCCTGGCAGTGGTTTTCCCTGTACAGACATGAATCATACTATGAGTCATGTAACCAACATTGGAATAATGGTCTAATATTCCATGTACTTTATGTTGGGCTGTTATATTCCTTGTACTTTATATTGGGCTGTTATATTCCATGTACTTTATGTTGGGCTGTTCCATTCCATGTACTTTATATTGGGCTGTTCTATCCAATGTAGGCTACTTTATGTTGGGCGGTTATATTCGGTGGCACATGTTATTGTCAGTTACCCTCGTTTCTTGATGGCTTTGTCCAGGAGTTTCTCTAGCGTTGTCTTGTCTTTCTCGTGCTGGGACACCATTTTGTCCACCTGGGTGCAGTGGGACTTCTGCATGACGTTCTGATCCTAAAAGTACACATCAATCACAGTGAATTAGGCATTTAAACATAATCTAATTGTTTATTCATGGGCGAGCAGTGCTTGCACTCACAGAGCTGTACAATAGAAGGAAATCACAGCACGGGCAAGTCTGTTGTGAATACTAATACTACTACGGTACTTTTTGAAATGCTATCTTACCTACATATCATACATATCATTATATAGAAGATATATGAGTCAACAAAACTGAAGACTTTTATGTTTCCTTTAGCTTTCTGCTAAATCTTAAATACATTGCATGAAAAGTACTATATAAATAAAGTTGCCTTGTCTTCCCTACATAACATACATATCATTATATAGAAGATAATAGTATTTATTATTGTAGTCTGAATTAGCAATTAAGAGTAATAAGACTATAGCCTGAAGCTGTGTGTCTTCCGGGTCGTTCCAGTCACCCACCTTCACGTGCTTCTTCTTTAAAGAGCTGAGCTCCTTCTGTTGTTTCTTCATCAGCTTCACATACGTCTGCACACACAGAAAACAGAAAACACTGATTAATAAAATAATCAGTATAAAAATAGCCACAGATAATATTCTGGACTATATAGCTGTTTCATAGAGATTCACAACCTAGAAATACAGGCTTAGGCTGAGTTGTTTGAAAACCATTCATAGCAAAGTTCCACACTTGTTCAACCCAAACTAATGGCCTGCTTCTGGCCACTGGTTTATTGTGGGAATGCCATTGGTCATTTAGTAGCAAGTGGCAAGAAGTAATCATAATTCTGAACTACTTACTATTTACTTTTCCCAAACAACAACATATAAAAGAATACAACATATGATATATATATTGTGTATATGTGTATATACACGGTATGTACTGTATATATAAAGTAGTAGTAAATGAACTTAATACTAAAACAATGTCATTGCATCACTATGGTTACTGGTCTAAATTCTAGGCTGATGCTACACCCACCTTCATCTGTTTCAGGTCGTCGATGCTAACGTTAGGCACCAGGGCAGCTGTATCTGGAAGAGATGAAAGATAAAACAAAGGTTGGGCCCGTCGTTTGAAGTAAGAGTTTGCTTTGCAAAGACTACACACAGGTATGCAATGTCGAGACCAGGACGAATGTGTGTGTTTGCGAACATGCGTGTTTGTCTGTGTTTATATGCGCGTGTGTCTTCCTCTCTTGGCCTCTGGTGTGTTGTTCTGTGTGTGTGCGTGTGTGTGTCTGCGTGTTCCTATATGTGTGTGTGTACCTCTCTAGGCCTTTGGCTTGTTGTTCTGTGTGTGTGAGTGTGTGATTGTGTTCCCAAGGGTTTGATACTTTCTTCGCCTCTGAAGTTTTGCTCTATGATTGGGTTTGTTTGTTTGTGTTCGTTTGTATGTGTGTGTGGTCACCTGTGTGTAGTTGTGTGTAACTATTCTAACCTCAGACTTGTTGTTCTGTGTGTGTGTGTTTGGGTCCATAGATGTTTGTGTACCATCTCTTCACTCTTGGCCTCTGGCATGTTCTGTGTGTGTGCGTGTGTTTGTGTGTTCTTATGTGTGTGTGTACCTTTCTAGGCCTCTGGCGTATTGTTTGTTGTTTGTTGTGTGTGTCTGTGTTTATATGTGTGTGTGTTCATAGTTGTGTATGTGCACGTGTGTGTGTATCTCTCCTCACCTTGGCCATGTTGTTCTGTGTGTCTGGAGTTTATATGTGTGTGTGTGTGTGTGTGTGTGTTCGTATGTGTGTGTGTGTGTTCGTATGTGTGTGTGTGTGTGTCTGTGTGTGCGTGTGTGCGTGCACCTCTCCGGGCCTCGGCCGTGTTGTTCTGTGCGGCGGTGGAGGTCTGGGCCATGTCGGAGCTGGCCTGGGGGCTGACGCTGGTCTTCACCGTGTCCCCCTTGCCCTTCCCCTTCTTGTCGTTCTTGGAGCTCCCGCTGGGCACGTCCGCGATGTCGTTCTGTAGCCACACAGGAACACGGTTCCCCCCCCCCGTCAAGATATGTGGGTTACGGATCGTGTAACCCTTCTTTGTGAGGATTAACACTTTGCTAACACCTATTTAATTCAGCCTAGAATTAATCATGGCTGGTACCACTCTACATTTCTGTTACTTATTTCTGTCGTACTTATTTTTACTTATCTATTAATTTTATATTGTATTGTGTCTGCTATGTGGCAGTTGGGGTACTAAGCATAATAATTGTACTGTTATGTACTTAAAAGCTGATTCTGAATTTAGAACAAATTTAGCACCAAATCAGCCCCATTTTGTTTCTAATCCAACCGAATGATGCTCATTGCCATAGCCAATATTAAAAGCTTTTAAAATTCTATGAAGACATACTGACGGTACCAATAATATGTAGGTAAATGTAAGATAGTAAATGTAAAAATAGCAACAAAGAAAAAGTATTAACATTATATTAGAAAGATGTATTACGTATTAAGACGATGAAGATGAAGAGGAAACAAACAACAGATTGTTGAGCTGTTCCAGTTCTATGAATCATCTGGAGGGATGATCGCAGCGTTGGACTCTCTCTCGTGTGTGTGTGTGTGTATGTGTCTGTGTGTGTGACTGTGTGTGTAAGTCCTTGCGCATGTACGTGCGTGCATGTACGCGAGTGTGTGTGTGTGTGTGTGTGTGTGTGTGTGTCCCCATACCGTATCAATGCCCAGGGCCTTCATCTGGTCCGCTCTCTTCTCTGCGATTGTCAGGAACTTCTTTGGGTCCGACAGGGCGTCCACGATAGCTGAGGTGACAGAGGGCACATCGGGCTCAGGGTTAACCAGGTATCTGCAGCGCTTAGGGAGACTGAGGGAGCTTTGGGTTTCACGTCCAAGCAATAAGTGAGAGCTACTCACTACTGCGGAAAGATTCAATCCAAACAGCAGCAGAAGACTGTAGCTAGAGTCATGAAATGGTGGATGGCTTTCCTTGGATACATACACATTTAACACATTTGAAAACACACACACAAACACACACGCAACCACACACACACACACACACACAAATGCACACGTGAGCACAAACACATGCACACACATCCACACACGCACAAGTGCACATATACAAGCTCACACACACACTAGCACGCAGACAGACAATCACACCCTTAGATATTCATATTGAAGATTATATGCTGGATGTCTTTAAAAACACATTACATTTTGTATGGCTATGGCAATGTGTGTGTGTGTGTGTGTGTGTGTGTGTGTGTGTGTGTGTGTGTGTGTGTGTGTGTGTGTGTGTGTGTGTGTGTGTGTGTGTGTGCGTGTGTATGTGTGTGTGTGGGTGTGTGTGTGGGTGCACACACACACAGAACACAGTGCTGGTGGGGTCTGGTAATGACTGTTTGCACTGTGGCCCTTGGCTCTGTATAACGACGGCCCCTGCCTCTGCCTGTCTGTCTGTCTGTCTGTCTGTCTCCACCCCGTCGGCCACCATCATCATTTGCTCCGTGCCATTACTCTAAATGTGCACACCGGCGGCTAAGAGGTCCTCGCCACGGGACGGGGGAGGGGTGGGAGACGGGGGAGGGGGGTGAGAGAGAGGGAGACGTCTATGAATAGGAATAAAGACGATGTAAGGGGGCCTGAAGAGGGAGCCCTGAGGTTCTCCTCGCGTCGTTTGAGGATCCCTGAAGGCGGGGCCAAACCTCGACACGCCGAGCGCTACGTCACACGGCCTGCCTGGGGGTCAGGTGGTGTATGGTGTGCGCTCGACTGATGTGTGAGAGAGTGACACAATGGTAATGGTAGCGGATAGGAGGGAGGATGGAAGAAAGTTGGCTTATGGCCGCTGAGGTAGACCTGATCTACCTCAGGCACACACACACACACAACTGCGCGATTGCATGTACACTCGCACAAACAGACATAACGCGCTTCCGCGCTCGCACACACGCATGCATGCACACACACACAAGCACACACAAATGCACACGCTTCACTTTACTTCTTTCATCATACGAAACACTATCTCATCATCATCACCACCGAAATCTGGGTCCTCATCATCCTCATTATCATCATTATCTCCATCATCATCATCATCTTCCTCCTCCTCATCCCCATCGTCATCATCTTCCCCCTCCTCAACACCACAATCATCATCATCATATTCACCATCCTCATCATCTTCCTCCTCCTCATCACCACTGTCTTCATCATCATCCTCACCGATCTCCTCACCACCACCACCACCACCACCACTACCATCCCCATGACGACCCTCCCCCCCCTCTCTCTCTCTCTCTCCTTCCTCTCTCTCTCTTCCTCTCTCCCTCTCCTCTCTCTCTCTCTCTCCCTTCCTCTCTCTCTCTTCCTCTCTCCCCCTCTCCCTTCCTCTCTCTCTCTTCCTCTCTCCCCCTCTCCCTTCCTCTCTCTCTCTTCCTCTCTCCCTCTCCCCCCCCCCCCCCCCCCTCTCTCTCTCTCTCTCTCTCGCTCGTCCTCTCTCTCTCTCTCTCTCTCTCTCTCTCTCTCTCTCTCTCTCTCTCTCTCTCTCTCTCTCTCTCGCTCTCTCTCTCTCGTCCTCTCTCCCTCTCCTCTCTCTCCCCCTCTCCCTTCCTCTCTCTCTCTCCCCCTCTCCCTCCCCCCCCCCCTCTCTCTCTCTCTCTCTCTCTCTCTCTCGCTCTCTCTCGCTCGTCCTCTCTCTCGCCCCCTTACCCCCGAAGCCGTCGGGCACGTAGGTGCGGAGGATGATCTGGCAGAAGATGGTGGGCAGGGAGAGGGGCTTGTTGCCCTCGTTCCTCAGGGAGACGTGGCGGTAGCCCGCCTGCAGGCCGTCCAGGGGCAGGATGCGCTGGCCAATCAGCTTGTTGTTGTCGTCGTAGACGGCGAAGCGCAGCACCGCCAGGTCGGGCAGGATCACCTGGGGGAGGGGAGGAGATATCAGAGAGAAAGATGGGGTTGTGTGCGGGGAGGGTGGGGGAGGAGGGAGGGGGAGGAGAGGGAGGTAGGGAGGGGGGGGGGAGAAAGAGAGAGAGGAGGGAGCAGGGGGAAGGGCGAAAAAGAGAGAGGGAGAGACAGAGTTATAGACAGAAAGAGAGCAAGGTAGGGAAAGAAAGAGAGAGGGGTTCAAAGAGCGAGGGAGGAAGAAAGATTGGGAAGAAAAAGTGAGAGAACATAGATAGACGGAAAGGTTAGAAGAAAAGGTGAGGTGAGAGAAAGGTGAGTGAAATAGTGTGCCATAAAAGACAGAGGGAATGTAGGAGAATAGAGTGGAAGGAACAAGAAAACGTGTCAATGTCAGCCATCAGCCTCACAGCAGGGAATTGTGGGTAATTTGACTCCGCTCATTGCAGCTATAAAGCTAAATTACAGCGGCTTCCCGGTCGGCGCGGTTTTAGAACAGAATAAAACATGTTTTATCATCCGTTCTTTCTTAGAGAAGAGAAGACGCACAGAGTCGTCGGGGGGAAGGTCGGAAATAGAGAGTCGCCGGGGGGGGGGGGGGTGGGGGGGGGGGACGGACACGATCTGGGGGGACACGACCTGGGAGAACGTGACCGGGGGAGACCCGATCTGGGGGGACGCGATCTGGCGGGACGCGATCTGGCGGGACGCGATCTGGCGGGACGCGAACTGGGGGGACGCGAACTGGGGGGACGCGAACTGGGGGGGACGCCATCTAGGGGGGCTCGATCTATGAGGGGGATGCAAACTAGAGGACGCACACAGGAAGACGCCATGCCCCGCAGGGGCCGGTAAAAGCCTGCACACACACCCACCTGTCTCACTACTGACAAGGCCATCGGCAAACCCTAACGCACATTCACGCCACGCATCGCGGCTCTCTCGGCACGCTGGCTTTAGGGGTGCAGGTTGTGTGTGTTTCTGTGTGTGGGTGTGTGTCTATTTGTTTGTATATTGTGAGTGAGTATACATCTATGTATGTATGTTCACTACGTGCTTGTAGGTGCGTGTGTCAGTGTGTGTGTGCCTGTGTGTTTGTATGTGCGAGTGGGTGTGCGACCTTGCTGCCGTGCCAGTGTGTGCGGTGTGTGTTTGTATTTCGTTTGCACATTGCGTACACTGCAAGTGGGACTGTGTGTGTGTTTGTACATACTTTTGCAGCCGTGCCCCTGCGTGTGTGTGTGTGTGTGTATGTGAGTGTGTGTGTGTGTGTTTGTGTGTCTGCAAAGAAGCGAACAGTGAGTGTTGGCCTTGCAGTGTGTGAGTAGATAAGCGAGGAGAGGAGAGGAAAGGAGAGAGGAGCAGAGCAGGTGATTAATACCTCAAGAGGAGGAGCAGAGGTGGGAGATAAGGGTGTGTGTGTGTGGGGGTAGTCTCCCTCCACATGCGACGAGGCGACTCGTGCAAAAGACAGCTGGGTACGTTGCAGGCAGCTGAGCGCATTCGACGCGTGCATGTCTAAACCGTGTGGTAGTTCATGTGTGTGTGAAACAGAGGTAGAGCGAGATAGGGCCAGGGAGAGAGAGTTGGAGAGGGAGAGAGATAGAGGGAGGGAGGAGACAGAGAGAAACAGAGAGAGAGAGAGAGAGAAAATGAGGGAACGAGAGAGAGAGCGCGAGCACAAGCATGAGAGTGAGAGCGAGAGAGAGACCCCTTTGTGATGGCCCAACTTGATAATGCTGCACCGTGTTAGAGATGTTTGTACGCATTGTGATTACGTTGCGAGAGAAATAGAAAGTGAGAGAGAGAGAGAGAGAGAGAGAGAGAGAGAGAGTATGTGTGTGTGTGTTTTGTGTTTTTGCGTGTGAGGGAGAGAGGGATAGAGCGAGAGGGTGGGTGTGTGTGTGTCTGTGTGTGTGTGTGTGTTTGTGGGTCTATGCGCGTGTGTGGGCGATAGTGTGTGCATGTGTGTGTGTGTGTGTGTGCTTCGGTGTATGTGTGTGTCTTTGAGTGTGAGTCTGTGCATTTGCCTGTGTCTATGTGTGTGTGTGTATTTGTGTCCCTATGTTTATACGTGTGTGCTTGTGGGCTTGCGTGCCTTTGTGTGTGTTTGCATGCAACTGTGTGTGTGTGCGCGTGCGTGCGTGTGTGTGTGTGTGAGAGCAGAGCAGCACTGCGGCAGGCTGTGATTGATGGTGTGTTTTAGGAGCTCGAGTCACAGTCATGGCTGAGAGACTCCTCGTTCTGCTGAGAACAGCACGCACGCGCACAGACACACACACACACACACAACGCACAACCACGCACACACACACACAAGTACACACACGCACACACGTACACACAAACACGTAACACAACTACGCAGACACACGTAGCACAACCATGCACACACACTCAAGTACACACACAAATACACACATGCACACACACACACACACACACACACACACACACACACACACACACACACACACACACACACACACATAGACTCTCTCTACTTCCCTCCTTTTCTCTGTACCTGTACAGAGACGAAAAACACATTTACATGCACGCATGCATCTAGACTAGGGCTGGGCGATATGGACAAAATCTATATCACGATATGAGTAATTTTATATCACGATATGGATATATATCACGATATGGTATTTTTTGAAGTAAATTAAAATAATAAATGGCTTAAAATAACCATACTTCACATTTGATCAGTTTTTTCTTTTATTTTGAACTTGAATTTCCATGCTTACAAAGGAGTAAGGAGCGAACAATCTGTCATTAACTGCAGTGTCATATAGTGCAAACATCTTGTAAACATTGAACTGTTTTTTCAATACAAATAACATTTTTTTTTAAAGGTGTGCTTCACACCTGCCTGGCTGTCAGTCAGTGCAGTGTAATATAAAATAAAAATCACAGCATCACACAAATATTTTAAATACTAATTATACACTTATAAAATAAATGTATGTGCTGTGCAAATAGCTGGTGGTAAAAATAGAACTGTTTCTTCAATACAAATGAGATTTTTTTTCAAGTTAACAGGTGAGTCTCACACCTGCCTTGCTTCAGTCAGTGCAGTGCAACATAATTTTTATTTTTATTTGTATTTTTATTTATTTTTTTTCTCTCTCGATATAAACGATATGGCCAAATCTCTCCCGGTAGACACTTTCATATCGTCCACGGTATGATATCGTCATATCGCCCAGCCCTAATCTAGACACAGCTATACTCTCACTCAATTTCTCTCTCTCTGTCTCTCTCACTCAATCGCTCTCTCTTTGTATCTCTCCAAAGCAAGGATGAGGCTATATTACAAGGAGTTCTTTCATAATGGTCACCATGTCAGATTAGGCCACGGTTCTATCATAGATCTTTGCCATGACCAGGGTTTGAGACACGTTTGACCGCTACACACTCCGTTGTCACGACCTAGTAGCATCGGGTTCACCCGGGCTCAGGAGCAGGGGTCAACACTGAGTTCATCAATGTCAGCGTCCACATCGTAGGAGTGGTCAGCAACACCACAGTCAGAAGCTCAAACCCTGCGGTCTAAGCGTCAGTAGTA
>NC_044068.1:5941934-5954434 GCF_902167405.1 Gadus morhua
AAGGAAAAAGAGTACAGTAGAATTAAATAGAGAACAGTAGCACAGGGCATGGGATTAGATTGGACAGGGCAATAGAAACAGAGTACATCTCGACTGTCCAACCAAGACTGAAGGCCAGAGTGAACAAATGATGCAGTACCAAGTTTACATAAAGGAAAGACTTTCCTGCATGCGAAAAATCATGTTGCTCTGCATTGAAACATACAGTTTACTGTCTGTTTATCCGTATATACTGCATAGGAATCAATGATATGACTCGTGTATTTATCGTTTGTTTGATGTTGTGAGTGCTTCTTGAATATGGCTATTTTGTGTGTGTGTGTGTGTGTGTGTGTGTGTGTGTGTGTGGGTGTGTGTGTGTGTGTGTGTGTGTGTGTGTGTGTGTGTGTGTGTGAGTCTGTGTGTGTGTGTGTGCTTGCTTGCCTTTTTGTTCTCCAGGTCGGATGCTTCTGAGAGGTCGGTAGCATCTGTCGCCTCAGACATCTCTGTTACCTCATCCTCGGCCACCTGGATACACACACACACACGCACACGCACGCGCACAAGCACACACACACACACACAGACACACACACACACACACACACACACACACACACACACACACACACAAACACACGCACATGTGCACACACACAGTTTACAAGTGGCCTCAATAAAACAATATAAATTGACGTAACATTCACTCCCAATTTGACCTTCCATTCCTATAATTTTCTATCTGTGTTATTCCCTAAAATATCGTTGTTTTAACATAAATTCCTAATTTTTGTTGATTGTTACATTCAACCCCTTCAGTCGATCACACATTGTAACCATTAACCACGTTTCAATCCACCATGTTTTTTTTAAATGTTTTTTTATGTGGCTGACTGTTTACCGTGACTGCGGCTGTCCCCTGAAGGCCACTGTACCGTACCTTCTTTATGCTGTTGACATGCTCCTCAGTCTTCTGGGAGCCAAACGTGTGGTTTTGGGAGATGCTGTTGCTCTCTGCTTTCTCACTGGGCTCCTCTGATAGGCTGCTGGGGGCCTCCGAGTTCACATCCTTGTCTTCTGGCTCTTTCTCTCCTGCAGTGACAAACACACACACACGCACACGCACGCACACACACACACAAAGTTTGAGTTTGAAGTGAGGTAAGGACTGCCAAGCACACAGATCGCGGACAAGCATATATACAGACCGTTCTCCACATCCTCCTCGTTCTCCTCCCCCAGTATGATGGCCGGGATGTTGGTCTCTCCTGCATCCATGTGCTTCTTAAAGGACTCCAGCTGTTCTGTAAAGTGCAAGCGCACACACACACACACACACACACACACACACACACACACACACACACACACACACACACACACACACACACACACACACACACACACACACACACACACACACACACACAGGGGAGGTATTATTAGTCTCCGTCCCTATTTTATAGTCTTTATTGTTAAATCGATTTGATATTTGGATCAGTTCAGCTGTGTGTACGCACTCTGCTCCACTTCCGGTTTCAAGCGTTTGTTTTTGATGAGGATTTTGCGTTTCAGGTCGTTCGGGGAAGGTAAAGGTCGTCCCGCTTCAATCTGCAGGAGCAAGAACATATGCAAATCATTTCAACCAACCTTTGAAATACAGCCAATCGTGAAGTGCTCTGAAAAGCGTGTGACTGGTGGACCAGGAAGTGTAGTACTGACCGGGAAGCCCTCTAGTGGCAGCCTGAGGAGTAACTCCCCGAAAGTCTCCTCACAATACTTGGCCATCTTATACTGTTGTGGTTTACTACACACACACACACACACACACATACACACACACACACACACACACACACACACACATACACAAACACACAAAATACAATTAATAGTAATAGTAGTAAAATTACAGGAATCATATCATAAAAAGATACTAAATATATAAATGCATTCATTTTCATCGCACAATACATTAACAACACCCAAATTTCCATTGTTCAAAACAAATGAATACTAATCATGATTTCTCATTGTGTGTCTTCTATCTTCAACAGAGTGGAAATGTCAGCCAGAGTGTCCTCAGACGGCCTTACCTGCAGTGGTTTTCAAAGGACAGGATGACAGGGTATTCTGAGGTGACAAACGCCGTGTCCCTAATTGCTTGGATCACATCCTGGCAGCGGAAGAGGAAGGATGACATGGAATACAAATGAGTACCGCTGTCAGAGTGCAGGCGTAATACCACAGAGTGACCAGCAGGGGCTGAACACACCTGTCACTCATACTGATCTAGTGGTTTGCCATTGAAGGAGCAAGGCCGTTAAAACAGCCATAAATAAAGTGAGTGTGAGAGTGAGTCAGAGTGTGTGTGTATGTGTGTGCGTGTGCGCGTGTTCGTGCGTGTGTGTGAGGGGAACGTGTGTGTGTGTGTGTGTGTGTGTGTGTGTGTGTGTGTGTGTGGTAGTGTGTGTGTGTGTGTGTGTGTGGGGGGGGGGGGGATAGGGGGTTTACCTTGAACAGGATATCTGTGCACATGGCCTTGCCGTGAGTGATGATCGGCTCTTGGTCCTCTCCTTTACCGTCCCAGCAGTCCAGCTCCACACATCTGAAACAAGGAAACACGATCAACCTTCCCTCTACACACACACACACACACACACACACACACACACACTGTACGTATCCTAATGCTTTCAATCAAACACACACAGGCCCATGTTCATTTCTAACAGAACAAAGCGGAACAATATTTGATGCAGACATATACGAAATACAAATATATGAACGCTAAAAAGAGCGAAGTCCCTGTGCACAGCCTTTTGATCCTCAGGTGCTGTTGATAGGCAGTCCACAATGGTATATCAAGAGGTTTAAAATCACCGCACTGGTATACACTGATAAGCTGATACATTTTTTGAACAACACGTTTCGACGCAAGGACGCAAGGAGGGACCGAAAGGACGCAACGTGCCGTCAACCCCCTTGCGTTGCGTCGACGTGGAACCACAATCAGGCCTTAAGCGATGGACGAGCGTACGGTACCTGCAGCCAGACAGCAGCACCTGGCGATACATCTCCACAGACGACTTCCCGCCGAACTGCCGGCCGGTCAGGTAGGTGTTGTGGGAGGAGCTGATGAAGTAGTGCGCCAGGGACTGGTCCATGTCCTGGTACAGCTCCAGCCGGTCCAGGAACACCGGCGCGTTCTCGTCCGACATCAGGTAGCGACAGAAGCCGTCCAACGAGATGCGGACTGGGGTTCGAGAGAGAGGGGGCCGGGGAGGACAGGGTCAAAGGTTAAAGGTCAGGATGGATGACCCGAGCCATGACCCTAATCCCTCCCTAAAATAAAGACTCTCAGAGAAACCTTGAGAAGAAACTGGAGACAATGCACTCATAACCTTGGCAAAAAACTAAGGTTAATGGAGGTTTCTTAAAATAGTAAAAATAGTGGATATAAGACAAATAAGGACACTCAATTAAGAGTCAGGTGAAGGTCAGAGGTGTGACGCGGCATTTTACAGGTCAATTAACGGTTCCAAAGGGTTCTTAATTTGTAGACACAAGATGTCTCGTAGGCCAAGGCACTAAGTCAAAGTCATCATTTGCCATTTGGTGTCCGACCTCAAAGTAAGTGTTTTGCTTTATTCGTCAATTCACCTACAAAACAACAGCACCGTTTTTGCAAGCACCTGTTCCCAAGTAGCCAAAGAGTTTATCTGTGTCTAAACGCGATGGCTGAAATAGAACTGCAGCACCCAGAGTCAACACCAGAGGGCAGTACAGCTCTAAACATGGCTTGAGGCAGCAGCGGGCATCATCCTCACCTTTCTTCTTCAGTTCCTCATCCCGCTCATACTTCTCAATGATCTGCGTGGCTCTCTTGGGGTCGTAGAACGGAAACAGGATCTCGTTTAACCTGGGGTCGCGCTGGTTCTGCGAGCGTGCGCGTTGGTGTACGTACACACACACACACACACACACACACACACACACACACACACACACACACACACACACACACACACACACACACACACACACAGACAAACACAAGGACAGAGACAGACAAACACACACAAACAAATGGACAAATGGAAAAGACACACACACACACACACACACACACACACACACACACACACACACACACACACACACACACACAAATGGCAAAGACAGACACACATACACACACACGCACACGCAGACAGGCACACACCCAGAAACAAACACAACATGTGTTATTAACAAACACTGTATTGTCTGTATTGCAAATGAAAGAACCAACACAAGCTAGTACCTACTGCCAAAGAATCTAACCACACATTTAACACACACCATAGACAAACAGGGAGGCCGACTAAGGTTAATGGGAGAGGAAGACAAGGGGGAACTACTACTGTTCCTCTTGAGACATCTAAGAAACATCTACGAAACATCTAAGAAACATCTAAGAAACATTTGGGCATTGTCATGCAAATTACCAAGTATTTTGATGAAATCAATTAAAGTACCAATGCTTTACACCGTATCATATAAATGGTATACTACGGTCTAATATTGGCGTCATACAGTTGCAAACAAGCCACCAAAAGGTTTCTATGCTAGCACAACATTTAAACACACTAAACAACACAAACAATAGAGAACTACTGGCTGTTGCTGAGAGCCACGTGGAACACACATCTATGCAGAGCTTGGTGGCTGTTTCTGGGAGGGAGGGGAGCTATTTGACCGTGACACACACAGCAGAGCAGAGGGGAGGGTGGGGAGAGGACAGCCAGCGGACCAATAGCAGCAGCAGCAGTAGGCAGGGTAGGTTTCCAGCAGCAGAGAGAGCATTATCCACGGTCCCCACACGTACACACACAGATACAATTACACACAGACACACACACACACACAGACGCAGACACACAAACACACAGACACACACACAAACGTACATACAATTACTTGCGCAAACACACACACTTGTACAGACACACAAATACATATGCGCACAAACACACACATATATACGCACACACACACACATAACACACCCACTCACCCACACACACACATAAACACACCCACACACATCTACGCACACACACACACACACACACACACACACACACACACACACACACACACACACACACACACACACACACACACACACACACACACACACACACACACACACACACACACACACACAAACACACAGACGGCCAGGTAACAGCGTGAGGCAAACAGGAAGCGACAGGACGGAAATTCTCCCATCGCCATGGAAACTCCAATCAGACACAGGGTTACAAGCGGCACTGGGGGGGTCCCAAGGTGTAGGTAGGGTGGGGGGGGGGGAGGGGGGGGGTGGAGGTCATGCAGCCACTGCGGGGGTTTTGGTGCTTTGATGAAGTTGCCCTCATTGGCTGAAGTCAGAAGTGGGTTTGGTTCAGTTTGGTCCAGAAAACCCGCGACCCTCCCAGGGTAACAGTACCCCCAAAACACCCAGCAGGTTCTCTGGACAGGGGGGGAGGGGGTCCTGATTCTTGGTTCAGCTAAGGGGCAACTTCTACAGGGGGGGAGGGGGTATGGAGGGGGGGCGACGGGGGGGGGGGTAGCAGGGACGGAGCGAGAGCAAGGAGCAAGAGCAGGAGCAAGCCGCGCGGCCACACAGAGAAGTTAATGAATGATAAAGAGCTTACTTCATTCAGAAAGCTGACTAACTGGTCTACGGTTAAAAAATCACTTGTGTTCCCATTGCTGCAAAAAGGAATTATTAGAAAAACAAATGTTAAGCCTTTTGAAGATGGTCAGTGAAAAAAATTAAATAAAGACAGGGCATTCAGTCACAGTTAATCATTAATTAAATACAAATAGAAAAATGGATTAATTAATTAATAGCTCTTTCAGGAAAAATGGGGGAGAGGGGGAGGGGGTAGAGTCACCCACATTCAGCCGTAGTAACATGTTAAAAACATCTCTGGGTATCGTTAGCGAGAGGTTCTCATTGGGTCGGACAGAATATAAACGGACAGGAAGGGGAGGAGTTTCCAGAGGTCAGGTGATTACAGCAGGCAAAAATATTACCGTGTTAATCTCATGCATAATAGATATATCTTTTATTATATCATAACTTGTGTGTTATTTTCATCTGCCGCACGATATGTGCGAGTTAAAGGACAATGAAATCAGACTGACATAAATTGGAGTTTAACATTGATATTGATGTTGAAGGAACTCTGTGTTGGAGGAGGGTCCCTAAAGTCAACAGCAGGCCGCACTCACATTTTGGTGAAGAGTTCCTCGATGTCCGTGCGAGGGCAGATCTTCTGGGTGAGTGCGTAGAAGATGTCGAAGGTGAACACATTCGGCTCGATCTCGTCATTCTGCAGAGGAAGGCATCACACACAGCAGTGTGAAACTTCTACTACTAAAGGCACCGCCGCACAACAGTCAGACGCTTTACAACACCAGCCACACTGTCTATGCCAAATATGTGCCAAATATGCACTATAAACAACGGTAAGCATAAGTATTATTTTCCTTTATTACTTTTATCTTTATTATTATCATCATCATTATTTAAGCACTATGTCGTCGTTTTTATATTTATCTTTTTCAATCAATCTTCCGAATCATTTTCGTTCTCTTTTGTCATGGCGGTGACAGGTGCAATCACAACAACAGCGCACAGCTTCCCCCCATCTGGCCATTAATCTTGTGGCTTTTATTTTGAAAAAACCTGTGGTATCTGTACACCCGGGCTGTTGTGTTCCCCGGCTCCTTCTAAGAGATAAACACGGCTAGACCAACAGCACGGCTACCCAGATAGCATCGGGGACATCATCACCACAACACCGCCACCGGCGCCCTGCTTCCTTTTGTTTATTTCAACTGAAACAGGGTTTAAACAATGATGGAGGCTCGGCCACTGAGGCTCCCAGCCATGCTACGTAGCAGTTAGCTAGCACTAGCATGTCTGGCTGGCTAGATAGCATCTGACCTTTCCGCTGGGCAGGCCCAGCTCCTTCAGGGCCTGGAAGATTCCCTTCTCTGTCTTTCCCGACGCAAAGGTCCGAGTGATGCTGCGGGGGAGAGAGAGAGGGCCGGGGGGAGAGAGGGAAAGAGAAAAATAGAGAGAGGTACATAGAGGGAGAGAGGGAAGGGGGAGACATAGGGAGAGAGTGGTACAGAGAGTGACATGAGGCGATTGAGAGGGAGAGAGAGAGAGGGAGAGGGAGAGAGAGAGAGAGAGAGAGAGAGAGAAAGGGACAGGGAGAAAGAGAAAGAGAGATTGAGAGCGAGAGACAGAAAGGGGAAGAGTGACAGAGAGCGAGAGAAAGAGGGAGAGAGAGAGAGAGAGAGAGAGAGAGAGAGAGAGAAAGAGAGAGAGAGAGAGAGAGAGAGAGAGAGAGAGAGAGAGAGAGAGAGAGAGAGAGAGAGAGAGAGAGAGAGAGAGAGAGAGGAGAAGAGTAACAGGGAAAGATAGACAGAAAGATAGAAAGATGAATAGGGGTAAGAGGAAGAAGGATGAACACAAGAGATAATTAGATAGATGAAGAATAAAAGAAGTAGAAGGAAGAATAATACAAGCTGGAACGAAAAGGAAGCCAACAGGAGCTTATTCTGTACACTCTTACCCTCTCACTGGGATCTTTGCGTTCACGTTGGTCAGAAAGCACATCCTCATCCAACTGGAGGGCAGAGAGAGACACACACACACACACACACACACACACACACACACACACACACACACACACACACACACACACACACACACACACACACACACACACACACACACACACACACACACACACACACACAGTTACACATCATGTGCTACACAGATAGAGGGAGAGGGAGAAAAACACTTTTTAAGACTGAATGCAAAATGCAGTGGTATTGTATGGGGTAATGCCTTATGGCAGAGTGTAGTGTTGTATCGAGGCTGGACAGAGAGACAGGCCGTAGAGTGTAGTGTTGTATCGAGGCTGGACAGAGACTGTAGAGCAGGGGTGTCAAACATACGGCCCGCGGGTCGGATCGACCAGGCCCGCGACTTGTAGAATATACATTTCTGAGTATGTCGAAAAAAAAGTAAGTCTCTAGCCCATTCCTGTGAGGAGTTATGATTTTCTAAAGAAATAACCAAAATGCTCACTCCAGCCGCTAGGGGGTAGCCAAAATAAGAAAAATAAGGAATTCCACACGTGTCCTTGCTTCACCACAATTAAGAAGTTATCAAGGTTGACATCCCCATTACCAAAATGTCTTTGTAAAAAAGAAGAAAAGTGGATTCAGAGTCCAGAGTTTTCCAGGAAAAATGGACTGAGGATTATTTATTCACAGAGGTGAATACTAAAGCAGTGTGCTTGCTATGTAGTCAGCAAGTTTCAGTGCTCAAAGAATATAATATTCGGCGCCACTGTGAGACTCATCATAAAGAAAAATATCACCATTTGAAAGGACAACTAAGAAAAGAGGAGATAGACTAATTGTTAGCTGGTCTGAAGAAACAGCAGTCTACTTTTACTTTCAGCCGCAAGGTCAGTGATGCAGCAGTAAAAGCCTGCTACCTTATTGCTCACGAGATCGTTCAAGTATCCAAGCCATTTTCTGATGTTGAGTTTGTGAAAACATGCATGCTGAAGGTTGCAGAAGTCGTGTTCCCTGAAAAGCGATCTGCCTTTGCCAACATTAGTCTGTCGAAGAACACTGTCGCAGATAGGGCAACAGAGCTCTCAGGAGACTTGGGCAGCCAAATTAATGACAAAATCAAGTCATTTATTGCTTTTTCGGTTGCAATTGATGAGAGCACTGATATAACAGATATTGCTCAACTGGCCATATTTATCAGTGGTGTTGAGACTTTGACAACCACAGAGGAGTCCCTTGATTGGTGCCTATGAAGGACACTACAACTGACATATTCAGCTCTCTCGTTGGGAGTGCTGGACAAGGTCGGAGTAGACTGGTCCCGTGCCGTCAGCCTGGCTACAGAGATTTTTCGGCATTTCACTGTATTTTGCATCAAGAAGCGTTATGTTACAAAACACAAAAAATGGATCATGTTATGAGTGTGGTTGTAAAAACTGTAAATTTCATCAGAGCGCGAAGTCTGAATCACCGTCAGTTTGACACTTTTCTCAGAGTTAATGACGTTCAGGATGGCCTACCATACAACGCTGAAGTACGGTGGTTAAGCCGTGGTGCCGTGCTCAAGCGTTTTTTTAAGCTACGAGAGGATATTGGACAGTTCATGGAGAAAATGGGTAGCCCAGTGAAGGAACTTTAATGTGCGCAGTGGGTGCAGGATCTTGCCTTTATGGCGGATATTATACAGCACCTGAATAATCGTAACAAAATGTTGCTCAGCATAACGACAATAACGATTCAAGTTAAAACTGTCACTCTGGGAGACGCAGCTATCTAGCAGTATCACCGCCCATTTCCCATGTCTAACAGCTGTGCGTGCGACTGGACGTGATGCTGATATGGATCAATGCAAAGACAAGATAACAGGATTGCTGCAGCAGTTCGAGCTGAGGTTTCAGGTCTTCAGTGAACTAGATAAGGAATTTGCCGTTTTTCGCCCGCCAGTTACAGACAAGCCTTCTGACATGCCAGCTGACATCCAACTCGAGATAATTGACTTGCAATGTGATACCAATATGAAGGAGAAATTTGCGTCAGTGAGCTTGGACACATATTAGCAATATCTCTTGCCAGGGTACCCCAAATTAACATCCCTGGCTGCAAAGGTTTTGTCCATGTTTGGGACTACCATTATTTTACTGGTCCGGCCCACTTGAGATCAGATGTATGTGGCTGAACCAAAATGAGTTTGACAGCTCTGCTGTAGAGTGTAGTGCTGTATTGAGGCTGGGTGAGAGAGACAGGCTGCTTACTGTTTCTTCAGGCAGGTCATCGGACAAACGTTGTTGGCCTTGAAGTTGTGAATAACCGACCGCAGCCCCTCCGTCCATTTCTGGAAAACAAAAAAAGCACAAGGACTTGAGACATGTCACCCATCCATCACCCATGCTCACACACACACACACACACACACACACACACACACACACACACACACACACACACACACACACACACACACACACACACACACACACACACACACACACACACACACACACACACACAGAGGGATTAAGACGCAAACAAAGACACATACACACACACACAACCACACACTCACACACACACAAACACAGACCCATTCACACACTTGAACCACTTATGTTGCCAAAATAGACTAAGAGGGAAAGAACTCCAGCGAATGAATTGCCTAAGGGTTCACACAATGATAGCACATGTCCGAAGAGAAACCTTCACATGCGCAAATTCTATACTGCAGGCACGCCCACCCGCCAGCACACAACACACCAGCACACACACATTAGCTTGTGGAGACAACAGACACAAACAAATAAGAGCACATGTATAAACAGACACACACACACACACACACACACACACACACACACACACACACACACACACACACACACACACACACACACACACACACACACACACACACACACACACACAGTGCATTGACGCAAGCGTAATCACGCAGCCTAAATAAACAGCCTAAAAGGGGACAGGATAATCAGGGCTTATTCAAACGTCTGTCTTTTATTTTGGGAAAAGCGATTCATCCGAAGTGCCACACTGAACCACACGTTCGCACGGTGCCTGTTTTAGAGCGCCGGACCCCCGGGACCCCCCCACCCTGTCACGGCTGGGGGCCGCACTGACTCAGCCAACACAACACACACACAATATTTACAAGCAATCTATTATTTGCATATTTCAATGTGTTCAGGTTGGGTAAACGTCCGCCAAATATAAAATACAGTGTTGACAGACACTTTCAGTTGGTGTTGATACAAGACAACAACAGCAACAGCAACAACAACAACAACAACAACAACTGCGAGCTAACGAAGCGTTGTTGTCGTCTAACTGTCCCTCGGCTGTTAGCAGGCCGATGATATCTGACTTTTGTGAAGCACAAGGAGACACCACAGGGAGGGGGCGGGGGGGGGCTGGGTGAGGTGTTGTGTGTGTGACATCCTGTATGTTCGTTTGTGGTGTGTGCGTGCGTGAAGAGGTGATGATAGATTTGTGTGTGCAAGTGTGTGTGTATGATGCGGTGTGTGCGTGTGTGCACATAATTGTCTGTTTGGGTGTGTGTGTGGTGTGTGAGTGCGTGCGTGGATAGTTGATGGTGTATGTGTGTGTGAGGCTTTGTATGTGTTTGCGTGTGTGGGTGTGTGTGTGTGTGTGAGTGTCTGTGTGTGTGTGTGTGTGTGTGTGCGTGTGTATCTGTACATGATTGTCTGTTTGGTGTGTGTGTGTGTGTGCGTGCGTGGATGGGTGAAAGTGTTTGTGTGTGTGTATGTGTGATCTTGTTTTTGTGTGTGTGTGTGTGTGTGGGTGTGTGTGTGTGTGTGTGTGTGAGTGTGTGTGTTCGTATGTGTGTGTGTGTATGTTTACATGATTGTCTGTTTGGTTTGTGTGTTTACGTGCAGGGATGGGTGATGGTGTTTGTGTGTCTGTGTATGTGTATGTGTGAGGCTGTGTGTGTGTGTGTGTGTGTGTGTGTGTGTGTGTGTGTGGGACTCTGATGTAAATAACTGTGTCATCTCCTCAGGTCTGCTAGTCTGGGCCACCTGCATGCTGTGAGGAGGAGGGGGTGGGGTGGTGAGAGAGAGAGAGAGAGAGAGAGAGAGAGAGAGAGAGAGAGAGAGAGGTAGGGAGAGAGGTAGGGAGAGAGAGAGAGAGAGAGAGAGAGAGAGAGAGAGAGAGAGAGAGAGAGAGAGAGAGAGAGAGAGAGAGAGAGAGAGAGAGAGAGAGAGAGAGAGAGAGAGAGAGAAAGAGAGAGAGAGAGATTGAGATTGAGGGAGATTGAGAGCGAGAGACAGAGAAAGAGAGAGTGCAAGAGCGAGATAGTGCGAGATAGTGCGACAGAGTGCGAGACAGAGAAAGAGAGTGAGAGATACAGAGCATCTAATAAGGCTGTCTGCTATTTACTTTAGGCTTGACTAGGTTATCAATGTAAATGTTTGGTTGCTTCCTTTGCACTCCTGCCGGCTTTAATTCAATATTTACATAATGACACATGCCAGTTGGTACCATGAGTGCATTCATTCTTATCATGGCTGTACCCCAATGGGATTCATGCCCCCAACCCTTGCATTTTAAACGCCATGCTTGACCGATGAGCAGGACAGAACCAGGAATAATCCTGATACCCCAAGAGACTGGCATCATTTGCATTCATTTTCAAGCTCATGTTATAGTTCAATAATTATAATAATCAAATAGGACGCATGTGCAAATACTACACTTTTTAAATACTTTGAATTTGATGATGGGATGATCAAACTAAAGTGATTTTCACTTTCATTGGGAACTGGCTACTTTAGACATATTCTGACTCCGACAGCGACAAACTAACTGACAACAAATAAATCCTTTGTACC